>NC_088923.1:1482500-1547500 GCF_038396675.1 Hydra vulgaris | reverse complement strand
CTCGCGTCTTTTCAAGTACCGCATTGTAATTAAAGTTATTTTATTAACGCGTTAAAAATCATACAAACAGTTTGTTTTTTTCTCACTATAACAAAAGTTACAAATAAAATCTAAGTTCTTATAAAAAAAAATTTTTTTTTTATTTTTTTCAAATATGAACTAAATTTTATTTTGAAAAAAATATTTTTTTCATGAAACGTAAAATATTTGTTTATTTTCTTATGATTTTATATTTGGTTTTTGGTTATTTTATTAACTGTTAATACATTTTTTCTTATTTAATTTGTGAACTCTTTTTAATAATGTTTTTAAACAATAAAGTTTTTTTTTGTTATTTATCAGTTACCGATAACATGTTTGTGATCATAATTTATTTTCATAAATTAAATGAACGTCATCAAAACTTTACGTTATTGAATTAACAATAAACAAAATATCTTATTAATAAAATATTTACATCAAAATAAATCGTGCATTTTTTAAACTTATTATGACTAAAAATAATTTTTATATTTAAAAGGAATTTATATATTTAATTCCTTAAGATAAAACTTAAAACACTTTTTTTTTAAACTAATTTTTAATAACAAAAAATTATGAAACAAACTGTTTCTTTAACAAAAAAATCTATTATTTTACAATTGCGGTTAAATGCTTTTACTTACGACTTTATTTCTTCTGAATAAACGTCACGTTAACGGTAATCAAAAAATAACTTAAATATTCTAAAAGATACAAGTTTTTGCGTAGCGCAAAACTGCTGAACGCGTAGGCAAATCGCCTTTTCGCAAGCAAAATGCGAGCTGCGTAGCGCTTCTTAACAAGGCCTGATATATATATATATATATATATATATATATATATATATATATATATATATATATATATATATATATATATATATATATATATATATATATATATATATTAGATTCAAAGGTCTTACCATAGGAGACAAGGTACGATAGAAACAAGGTCTTCAATTTTTTGATAATTTCAAACACTATAAGGTCAGCAGTTAGGTTCGCATTACCGATATATATATATATATATAATTTTTTTTTTTTACACACTTATTTATAATATATATTAAGAAAATTAATTGTCAATTTTACACAAAATTGACAAATAATATTCTTAATTGATATTATTTAAGAAATTAAAGTTACATAATACATGTTGTGTTATTGACAAAAACATAAAAATATAAAAACGTAAAATTAAAAAATGATGTAAATAACAAAATTTTAAACAATAATAATGTCACTATATTGGTATAGTGACAGGTTATATTATTACTTATATTTACCAGCAGAACAACAATTGTTACTTCCAGATACAATAAAAATATTATCAAAATAAATAAAAAAGAAAATAAATAAATAAAAATAATCTTACCCAGTAGAAATAATTTTCTGCTTAAAGATTAAAAAATTTGATTTTGATAACTCCCGTTGATAATCAAGCTCCTACAATAAAAAATCAATCGAAACATGAATAAAATTTTTCAAAACATTTTTAAAGATGTTTAAGAAATTTTAATTTTAATTTCTTATATATATTTTACACTCTATATAGAGCTATACATAAACAGTATATACTAATACTAATAATAATATAATAAATAAACATTATGTATATATATACTTTCTTTAACATCTTCACTTCCAACAAGGCTGCAAGCAACCACTATTAGAGTTGAAAGTTACTGGAAGAAAAAGATGAAGTTTATAGAGCAAGACAACGATTAACAAAAAACTTAAAAGATTGCAAATTATATGAATTAGGAAAATAAGATGAAGGAAGAGAATTACAAAGAACGGATGCTTGAGGAAAAAAACTAGACAAATAAGAATTTTCAGAGCACTTAGAAACAGTCACAGTAAAAGGATGAGACTTAATTATATGAATAACACGAGAATGAATTTTTTTAAATGGCATAAGTTTTATTAGCTCTTTAGAGCAGTGCCCATTATAGTATTTATTGAAAAGAGAAGCAACATTATGATTTAATAATGGTTGAACAATGGCTGGAAGAGCAGGACTAACTATGTTTACATGCAATTTTGCAAGATCCGCCTGACATATGGCAACAGTATTCCATACAAGGATGGATTTGAGATTTATAGAGATAAAGAATAGAATCCTGAGTAAAAAAGTAAAAAAAAATTATACATTGTTGTATATATATATGTATATAAAAATATATATATATATAAAACTCAAATTTTTTTCCTAGAATAAGCCCTGATATATATATATATATATATATATATATATATATATATATATATATATATATATATATATATATATATATATATATAAATATATAAATATCAGGGCCTATTCTATTTGTTGACCAGCCTTGCACCCCTTTATCATCTACTAGGCTGGCGCAGATGTATATATAATATATTGTTTTTAGTTTAGGATGTTGAATGCTGGATCTTCTTGATTCAATGCATGGGTTTTGCTTGTGTCTCCTATATTTTCCTATATGCAGGTTTCCTATATTTATATATAACTTAGGGTGTCAGGAAAGTTCATGCAACTTATTAAAAAACTGATGTATTTATGCCATTATTGTATATTATTTTAAAGACCATTCATTTCTCTACATTTTGGTTACATTTTTATTATATATTGCTTATATAGTAAAAACACTTTCAAAAAAAAATTTGTAAAATGAATAAACTTGAATATATAGCATATATTAAAAATCGTGCTCTGGTTGGAATTCCATGAGCTGAGATATCCAACCAACTAAAAAAGCACGAATTATTGGAAACTGTTGAAAATATGCCTTACCCAATAAATAAGGTCATCTTTCAACAGGACAATGACCCAAAGCACACTGCTAAAATGGTTAAGAATTGGTTAGCTTCGTAGGACTTTCAAGTGCTAGAATGGCCAGCACAAAGTCCTGATTTGAACCCAATAGAAAATTTGTGGTCACAATTAAAAAAAGTGCTTGTTAATAACTATTCTGACTCTCCATCATCCATTAATGTGTTATATGAACGAGTTCACGAACAGTGGGAAAATATTTCGTTAAACTTTTGCGAAAATTTTGTAAAGAGCACAAATAGAAGATTAGCAGCAGTTAAAGGATTATGGACAAAATATTAAAAATTGACAAAATTGACAAAAATTAACAGTTTTTTTCGCGTGGTGCCAAATTGATTCACCATGTTTTTCATTTATTATTTTGTAAGTAAATATTTTTCTTCAATAAATACTTAATAAAAATTGTTTTTTTAATAATAATTCCAACCAGCAATATTAATTCTCAAAATGCTAAATTCTTTATAAGAAAATAAAAATATTATGCATTCTGGTTCAGTTTTGCACCATACTGTGTGTATATATATATATATATATATATATATATATATATATATATATATAAATATATATATATATATATATATATATATATATATATATATATATATATATATATATATATATATTTTATCAGAATATAATTATATATTTTTATTAAATAAGTTTTGAACTAAATCATATTTTTTTTATCAGATTTAAATTACATGATAATGATCTTTGTTTCAAGCTTAAAGTATTAACGTTCAAGCGAAAAAATTGTTCAATACAATAAAAAATTAAAAAAATGAAGTATAAATTATTTGAAGAAATTTAAGTAAATTTTTTTAATGCAATCAAAAGTTGCATAAATATTCTTTTCCTCTCAAGATGATAAATGAAAGAAGATAAATAAAAAATTATTATATATTTCTATTATGGTTTTTTTTTTTTTTAACACTCCGGTTAATAACTTTGCATAAAAAAAATTTAAACTATCGTTAACTTTAAACAATTTTGTTTTCTGTTCGATAAAATAATTAGCTTAATCGAGATTAAGTTTTTGTAGTTTTTAATTTTGTTTGAGATTTTTTCATTAGTATTTTTCATTCGCTTACATCTAACATAATTGTTATTCAAACTTTTTTACATAATTGTCAAAGTGGTTTTTTATAAAATTAATTAATTCTTTTATTTTACCGCTTAATAGAGCATTTAAAAAGTTAAAAAAATATCAAAGATGCTTCATGGAAATTGCTTTAGGCCTACGTAATTCGTACGTAAATTGCTGGCAGCTTAACGCTTTAAAACAAGGCCTGCATTTGTGGCAGCTGGCTGTCTACTACTGTGTTTTCAAAGCAGGTTTTGATTGGTGATGCATTGATGTCTGCTGCGACTGCGTCTTCACTGAAGGTTTTGACTAATGCTGGCTAGATGTCGGCTGTGACTGTGTTCTCTATGTTTGACTCAATTGGTGGTGGCTCGAAGTCAGCTGCGACTCCATCCTTGATGTCTAATCAATTGGTGGTGTTTCAAAGTCAGCTGTTACTACGTGCACTCACTGCAGGTTTTGACTAATACTGGCTGGATGTTAGCTGAGATTGCTTCCTAAATGCTGGATTTAACCGGTGCAGGCTGGATGTCAGCTGCAATTGCATCCTCGATGCCGATTTCGATTGTTGTTGGTTCCATGTTGGCTGCAACTGTGTCCCTAATGCAGGACTCAATTGGTGCAGGTTGGCTATCAGCTGCGACGGAGAGAACTAGGTCAAAAACAACTGCAGCACTATTGAGCTTGTGTCATTAGATGACATAACAAATTCACTGTATCTGTTTGGCAGTTTGCGCATTCTGGATGGAGCCATATTCTCCACATCCTTGTTTGATTTAGTAACATCTCAGTCAGCCTTGGAATTATTATTGCCTGCTCGCCTTTTCTTTTTAAACAAAAAAATACAATAAAGCTCTTTAAAACTTTTAAAGGGGGTGCGTATAGGGTAAAACCACCTATACCTGGCCAGCACCAATTCCTGGCCACTTTTCAAAGAAGTTTATTGTCTTTAATATTTAGTTAGTGGTTTTCCAAATTTTTTTAAATGAAAATATAATCCAACTTTTACATTTGGAGCCTTAGTTTTTTACATAAGATTATCGCTACATAATTTTATCTGAGTTTGAATATTTTACTCATTTTGTATTTACTGACAAATATTCTTGAAAACAAAACACCTTTTTGCTGATACCTTTAAAACAAAAAGCTTTTCGCTGCTTTATCTTGTTTAACAACAATCATAAAGTTTAATTCAATTGTAATGTTTTATTCTATTAATAAAAACATTTTACTTTGATTTGAAATTAAAATTACTTCATTTGGTAGTGTTTATGTTGTCATTGTTGTTGTTTTTGCTACCCATAAATAATGACCAAATTGTGGCCATATGTCAACCAACTCTTGGCCGTGAATAAGATCTAGTTATAATATAAAGTTAGGTAGAATAAAAATTTAAGTTTTAATTTTAAAGTTGAATTGAATTTTTACTATCTACATTATTTATTCTATTTTATTAATTTCATGCTAAAACATAAGTAGTAATCAAATAAATATAGCAAGCTAATGTTTTTTTTTTAAGATGTCTACTAATTTGAAAACATTTAAGTGTTGTGAAACGTTTCAAATTCTATTGTTTGTTTAGCAATTAAAAAAATAATTAAATTTGCAAAAGTAAAAATTGCAGAACTTAATTAAACTCGAGACAATAAACTTGTTTTGTTTTTTATTTAAATTTAAAAATATTGTCACTACTTTTACTTCATATAACGTGATGGCCAGGAATAATTTTGTAATGGTCATGTTTAGGATCTCCAGCCATGAAATGGTGTTTTTTAGACCTTCTTGTATTTGTGCTAAATCTTTTTAATTTATCGACAAAAATTACTAAAATTGGCATAAGTTGTATCTCATGTCAAGTTTAGAAATATTTTTTCATGAACATAAGGCATTTCCCGTAATATACAACGCAGTTTAAAATTAGGTGGCCAGGAATTGGTGGTTTTACCCTAGCGTTCAATGAAAAAGTATAACATTGATAAAAACATACCTTTGCAGACTTCCTTTCCATTATTTTCATCACCATTTATAAAGAAGTTAACAGTTTCTGCCAATGTAAATGTTATTTTTCACTTTTTCGCCGCCATCAAATTAAAAATTTACAACAATAGTGCTTTTTCTACATTATATCAACTGTACAGGTTCAATGTCTAAGCATTCGAGCAATAATGCACCGTGTAAAGATAGTGCTCTTTGCAGCTGCTGTTGTTAGACTTTTACAGGCAATAAAGCACTATCTTCATATGGTGCATTGTTGCTAATAAGGAATTGTCAGATAGCTAGATGGTGCCTGCTTTGACGTGACGATATATATATATATATATATATATATATATATATATATATATATATATATATATATATATATATATATATATATATATATATATATATATATATATATATATATAAATGTTATGTATATATATATATATATATATATATACATAATATTTTTCTTATACATTGCAGGGCGCGACAAATTGATGAACGTGCTAAAAAAAAGACAGAAAAACAAACGTTGTGTTCCTTTACTTTTCCTAACGCAAACGTTGGTATTCGCTTAAAATTTTTTAAAACAAACGCATTACTTCAGCAATTTTTTTTTCTAAATAATTAAGCAATTGATGGTTAAATATTAATTATAAAAAACACATAGTTGCAATTAAAAAAAAAATTAATTACAAAAATTTTAAACGCATTTTCAAATACTTTAAAAGAAACCACGCTAAAACTACTTTCTTTAATGAAACGAAAAAAGCAATTACGTTTGAGTATGGTTTTTGCATGCATTTACATAAGCATTTAAAATTTTACTTGAAATGACTGCATTTGCAATTACTTTAAAAAAAACCATGTTTGAACTTAACAATTGCTATAGCAAGCTTTTTTTTTTCTTAATTTCCTTAAAGTGGAGTAATGTTTGTTTGAATATTAAAAAAACTTATAAAAGATTTAAAAATAATTTTCAAGTTTTGCTAAAAAATACACAATTTAATAGAATATATAAAGTTATTATGTTTATTATAGTTTTAACTTTTTTATTGCACATTTAACAACACCAATAATATGATCATTTTATTAATTATTATTAAATACTTAATATACTATTATTTTTAAAGCTTTTAAAATATCAAAACAACTAAGCATCTTTTCGATGTAAAAGAAAAATGGCACAAAGGAGCGTGGCATTAAACACAAAGGAGAAGTAGAGAGAGAAATTAGGCATGCAAACAAAAAGTACAATGAGTTGGATAGTGCTATGAATTTGGGAAAATTTGATAGATATTGAATTTATGTTTTGAAACACCGTAAATAAATTGTCGCCAAGCAATAAAAAACACGGGCAACAACTAAACTGGATTCATATTGACAAATCAAATGAGTGTTTCTCTTGCTTGCCAAAAGTATCCAAATATTAGCAATGCAACTAATTCAGTAACAATGGGATGTAAATTTTGGATAAAAACATACTTGTTACGCCACAATAAAGATGATGGGCATAAAGCCTGTATTTCTAAATATCCAGAGAACCTTCACAATATAGCTCCAAGTCTTGAGAAAACTATATCGACATCAATTTTAAGAACTACTGAGAATAACCAAGAAGAATTGAACAGACTTTTTTGGATATCGTATTTTGTTGTTTGCATTAAAAAAATTCCCTCAGCAGTGTGAGCTACAAAAGCTAAATGGAAGTTGGGAAGTAAGTTGGGAAGTAAGTTGGGCAAGAACTACTTAAGTAACAAAGCTTGCAAAAACTTTGTTTTGTCAATTTCATCTGACTTAAAATGCGACTTAAGTTTAGACATATCAAATGCTCGTTTTATTGCAACTTTATCTGACGGTTCTACTGATAAGAGTATTAGTGAACAAGAAACAGTTTTTTTGAGGTTTGTTAAAAATGGTAATCCAATAACTATATTTGCTGGTATTACCTCACCACTGACAGTTGATGTCGATGGTATATTAAATGCAACAAAACTTGTTTTAAAAAGTTTAACAACAGACAAAATGAATCAAGATTTATATTTAAACAATATCTATGCAAAAACTGTACATGTTAACTTCGATGGTGCATCTGTAATGTCTGGCAATAAAGCAAATGTTCATATGAAATAAAAACCTCAGTATAGTATATACCCACTGCGAGGCACATAGATCAAAACTTTCTGTGTTAGACTCAATAAAGTTTTATATTTTTTAGGAGTTTGATGGCAACATCAATAGTATATTTCCTTTTTACTATTATTTTCATCACAGTGAAGAAAGGAACTGAAAGAAATAGCTTCTTTTTAGATGAAGAGTTTAAACAGGTTGGTAGATTAAAAACTATTCGTTGGTCAGCTAGCCGGGAAAGGGCGTTAAGATTGCTTGAAACTGACTGTTAAGTTATTACTTATGATTTAGAAAGCAAGGCAAACGATTTATGATTACTTATGATTTAGAAAGACGAAACTGCACAGAAAGCTAAAGGATTTTTGTGTTTCATGAAAGACCCACAATTTTTATTTTATTTACATTTTATTCAAGGTATTGTTACATTACTAACAACATTGCCATTGGAGTTTTAAAAAGATGAAATTTGCGAGATTTCGCGTAAAGATGACGCAAGAATTGCTGTACTAGATGCATCATTAGTTAATCTAGGTTCGAATATTGGACATTTACTAGATAATTTAGAAGTAAAAGAAGATCTGTTAATCTACAAAGGTATTGATTTAAAAGCATTAAAAAAGTGTAATTTAAAGAGAATTGACAAGATTGTTAGACAACAACCAAATGATTATTTTGATTTTTATAATAAAATAAATTTTATTTAAATTATTGACAGAGAAAAAGAATATATAGACAAGCGATTCCGCCGCAATTTCAATCAAGAGCCATTAAAATCTTTAAGCACAGTCTTTGATTGTCGAAACTGGTCAAAATCCTTTACAGGTTTGCTAGAGACAAAAAAATGGGGATTTAATGAAAAAAAAAGAGTTAGCAACTTTTATGAGAATAATAATATGATAAGCAGAAAAACTTCTAACTTATGTGTATTGCAGTGGCCTTTATTCAGGGAGAAAGTCTCTAAACTAAGGACAAATTCACTTTTTAGCATTTATAGAGATATCTTGCGTTAAAATGAACCTGAATTGGCAAGTATAAATGTCTTGTTAGAGATTATGCTAACATTCAGCGCTTCAACGGCAAGTTGTGAACGCAGTTTTTATTGTATGAACTTACAAAAAAATATTTTGCGAACTTTATTAAATGATGACACCTTAGAAGAAATTATGTGTATAGAGCTTGATGGCCAGTTAATTGAAGACTTTTTGCCCCAAAAACATGTCAAAAATTGGATTGATGCAGCGGTTGGTATTAGACATTTGGATGACCATAAATTAAAAAGTTCTAGCGATTCTTTAATCTATTTTTATAAATATAAAAATTAATATATAAATATTAATGAGACGTCATTTTGCCATTTGTTTCTTTAGTTCCATTTATTTTAATTTCTTCACGTTTTTAAGTATATTTTATGAGTAAATAAATTTAACAAACTAAATTGAAAAAAAAAAGTTTTGTATTGTTGGATAACAGTTTACAATTGTTGGATAACAGTTTACAAGTTATTAATAATCAATAACTTGCGCCCACTTTGCAAATGCGTGAAAAATTGTTTTGAAAATATGACAATTGAGTCATTCTATGCCAACTGGACCAAGGTCCAACATGGACCTCCTCAGATTTTGATGAAACTTAGTAGGTTTGTTAATATCAATGAGAAAAGCAATTCCTGAAAATTTCAGCATAAAATCTTTTGTGGTTCATAAGGTACAGTTGTTTGAAATTTCTGATTTTTCCAAAAATAAAAACTTCAGTAGCAAAAACATGTCTTGTTCATACTTTGATGCTCTATATTTTAAAAACAAAAATTTCAGAAAACCTTCTAGTTTTTTTTATTATATACAACTCTTGACTTACTTTAACAAAACTTTGACATTGAATTCTCAAATGTCACATTTTTTCCATAATGGCTACCTAAAAAAGCTAAAAAATTGTTTGCAAATATAAAAAGTTGATTTTTGATGAGTCAATATACAAAATCTGCAATTTAAGAAGTGAAAAGACATACTTTTTTAGTTTCTATATATGGTAGGCTTCCAAATTTTTTAAAATTTACTTATAAGATACAAATCAGTAAAAAATTTTTGACTTCTAAAAATGGCTGCAGCTAAATCTTAGGAAAATGTGCCTCCACTTCAAACCACCGGTAACCAAGGACCAACACTGGTTTTAATATATTTTTTTTTCTTCTAATTTAATAGACTTTATTTCAGTGATTTCAGAAAAGTAAATAGTGGGTACTCATGGGGAAGTTACAAAATCAGAACAATGAAAATTGCCCAAAATGCATTAAAAACAATAAAAACAAAGTTATTGTTGTACTTTAGTTTGTGTTATATATTCTAATACAAAGTATGTATGAATTTAAAAGTATTTCACAATAAGTACTAGAAATAAGTTTTTAATTAAGCTTGAATTAAACTCAGTTTTTAAATAGCCCTAGCTCCTACCTGCCCCCTCCCCCCCTACTACAAGCATTTACTTTTTAACATGCACATTTTTGTCCAGAACTTAGAAAAAATTTGTAATTGGACACTTTTTATTACACGGTGTGTCTGGTTTTATTTCTGATGTATGAAGTGTCTATATACACAAACAAAGAATTCAACATACACATTTAAAAACTGTGAAATTTAGTTTTAAATGTCAAACAGTAAAAGACTACATATAAAACTTATAAATAGCCTATTAGGTTAAAATGAAAAAAAAAGACTTTCTAGTCTAATTTACCCAATATTTAATACCATGGCCATAAATTTTGTAATATTTTTTCATGTTTAAACACTGCATCTTTCAAATAAACTTTTGCTAAAAAACTGCTTAAAACACATAAATCTGATTTATAATAATTTTGCTAAATTGCCATTTAATTATGTTACTTATGCTACTGTACAAATGTAATATTTCAGTTTTTTCTCGAGCTGATAGTTCATAGCATCTACCAGTTGTTGAACTTTTAAAGATGAAACTTTGCATAAAGTGTGCGTTATTGGAACCCAGCAAATATCTTCTTTATGTGGCCAGGTAAAAGTGTTTAACAAAATAGACTGCTTCATGAACTTGATAAGAACATCTTGATTTTCTTTAGATATTTCCAAATGAAGGGAAATTATATAAAAATTTTAAAAATATTAATCATTTTATAATTAAATTTTTATTTTAGATTTTAGTAAACAAAAAGTTACGTTTTTTAACTAAAAATGAAAAATAGGGAATTTAACAAAATTTTTTGATTATAATTGTTTTTATCAATGTTTTTTTATAAAATGATTAATATTTTTAAAATTTTTATATAATTTCCCTTCATTTGAGACCCAACATGACATAATTTTGAAAAACATTTTTTTTAATAATATTAGGGACCTATATAATGTTCGAGGGTCGGTAGCAACCCCTTTAAATATTTTTTATTCAAAAATTTCTTAAATCTAGCATTTTTTTAATTATATACAACATATTCAGGGGGTGCCAGCAGTCATTTTCATCATTTGAAATGTATTGAAAATATATTCCTTTAATATTTTGTTTACACCAATCATACATTTTTTCAGGTGAATTGATAGGATCTGTTAGTGAATGTAAACTGGCCCTAGCTACAAGTCTTTTGACAGAGCCCCCAACACCATCACAAGCACTCTTTCTATGTGATGTGGCAAAAAAATGCCATTCTGCAGATACTTTATGATCTAGTTCATGGTGACATAAATTAGATATGTTTTTATAATTTTTATATTGTGAACCTGCACCATCACTAAAATAAATGCATTGGTAAAGTAAGGCATCAACTCTTTTAAATGTTTTATTACTTCATAAATGAAACGATGAACTGAGTTTGTATTGTGTTGCAAATGATCTGAAATAATACAAACACTTTTACATTTTATCATATTTTCTTCCATTTAGTAAATAACAAAAGGATGCAATGTTGCTTGACTGTTGTTCCAATGGAAACCTTGTATTGCATCTTGAATTAAAAAACTGTAATTTTCAGCAAAGTCTAGTAATACTAAAATATGATTACTTGGGAATGTTATTTTTAGATGCTGCAAATATGCTGCTTGATTTTTCGCTAAATAATGAAGATCTCTTAATTGGTCTATTTGTTGACAAGCTTTTTCAATAAAATCATCCACTGGAAGAGTTAGTGTAACTATATCATGTTTTTTGTTGGCTTTTTGCCACTGATTAAAGGTAATTTCTTCCAAGCTGTGCTTATCAAATAAAGCAGTAAGATACTCTTTAAGTGTGTTGGTATCTAGGCAGTTATCGCAACTGTGCAGTATGCAATCTTGATTTGTTAAGTCACATGCAACTAATGTCAAGAGGTCTTTATATTCTAAAATATCTGGTATTTTTAATGCTAAAAGTTTTGCATTTTGGTGGTACTCACAAACACATACTGAATGGAGACCTGAAGCACCTCCAATAGGAATACACCACTTAGGTCTAAGTTCACAAAACTTAGAAAACCCAATCTTGACGTCAACTGAAATTTTCATGAACTCTAAATAAAGTTCTTTTATATTAACTAATAGTCTTTTTTGAAAATGTTGTCTTTTACCATTAACTTGGATTGAGACATACTGTTTCATACCTGGACACATTCGAGAGTATTCATCTGATTGGTAAAATTCATGAACTTGATTTTTTACTTTATCACTAAGAGATCTTCCTTCTTTTTAGACTTTAACCATAATGGGCACTGCTCTAAAGAGCTAGTGTCTCTTGCGCCATCTACTTAAATTCATTCTCATGTTACTTGTCATTCATAAAGTCTCATCCTTTTTTGTGACCGTTCCTAAGTGCTCTAAAAATGTCTAGTTTTTTTCCTCGAACATCAGTTCTTTGGAATTTGCTTCCTTTATCTTGCTTTCCTAATTCATTTAATTTGCAATTCTTTAAGTTGTCTGTCAATCATTATTTGGCTCTACAATCTTCATCTTTTCTCTTTCAGTAACTTCCAATATAACTGTACTGCATTTCTTGACACTGTCAAGTGATAAGTGTAGTATTTTTGAATGCCTTGAGCAAAAATCTATAACTAAAAAAAATTATAAGACAATATTTTTATAATTATATTTTTAACTTATGTATGTAAAATAATTAAATAAATCTTACTTTATAAACATAAATGTTTATAAAACTTGGGATAGGGATTTGTTTCTTTGAATTTGAATTACAGAAAACAAAAATAACTTTTAAAGTATTGAACTTCTTCATTCGAGTTTTAATTACAAAAAACTTCTCTTACAATTCGCTCTTTCACTTGGATTTCAGTGTTACTCAACTTAGTAACAGTGTTACTCAGTGTGATTTTTTGTAAAAAAAAAAAAATTACAAAGAGTAAAAAATTAACTTTTTATATATGAAAAAAACGAAAAAATTTGAAACAAAATAGTTATAAAAGTAATCAGTTATTTTAATAAAATGCTAAATATATACTAAAATAGTTAAAAAAACTTGGTCAAATGCAACATTCTTTTTTACAGTTTTTCTAGAAAACGTAACAAAACTTGAATAAATATCAGAAAAACTGTTGGTGGCGATTGTTTTTCTGATGTATATATGATATGATACAATCCATTACAGTGTAAAACTTAAAAATCTATTACTAAAACATAATAAATTTTAATTTATATATGAAATTTTTTATTTAAATATCAATAAAATGGCAAAATTCAGCGAAAATACTCACCACCTGTATCTCCCGCCATATCCATTTTAGACGGGGGATTCACCGCTTGTGCACTTAATTGTGGTGTGTATGTATATTTCTGTATATGTGTTTTTGTGTGTTTGTTAGTGTTTGTTTGTGTTTGTGTGTGTATGTGTAAGTGTATGTGTGTGTGTGTGTATGTGAGTGTGTGTATTTGTCACATTGTACTAATTAGACATTAAAATGATTGTTACTAGATATTAGAAAATAATTCAATATACCTTAATTAAAACATCTCTTTCTCTTTCAAAATCATCAATAATTTTTTTATCCATTTTATAACACTATTTGGTAATTTTTAAATCTAAAAAAAATTCAACATAAAAAAAAAGGCTGCATAAAAATTATATTGTCTCATTGTGTGTGTGTGTGTCTGTGTGTGTGTGTGTGTGTGTGTGTGTGTGTGTGTGTGTGTGTGTGTGTGTGTGTGTGTGTGTGTGTGTGTGTGTGTGTGTGTGTGTGTGTGTATTAATATATAAATGTAGAGTCTAAGAGTTAGGAAAGTGTTGTAACAGCAAAAACAGCAACAATAAAAAATGACCATTCATTTTTTATTGTTGCTGTTTTTGCTGTATATGACAGGTCATTATTTATATCTATAGATATAGATATAAAAAATTATGTATATATATATATATATATATATATATATATATATACATATACACATATATATATATATATATACATATATATATCTACATATATATATATATATATATATATATATATATATATATATATATATATATGTATATATATATATATATGTATATATATATATATATATATATATATATATATATATATATATATATATATATATATATAAATATATATATATATATATATATATATATATATATATATATATATATATATATATATATATATATATATATATATATATATATATATATATATATATATATATATATATATATATATACAGTTACAGGAAAAAGTATATGGACAAATTATTTTTAGATATGATTCTACATTAAATGAACGAAACCTCATACTGTTATATTATTTGTGTAGCTCTAAAAAAGCTCTTTTTGACCGTGAGTGTGTATCCAAACAGTTACTTTTTGCTAACTTTTGGTCAAGATCTTCAGTAAAGTTCATATTGAAGATCTTGACCAAAAGTTAGCAAAATATTAGTTATATATATATATTAATATATATGCAGTAATGCTAAAATTATTATGGATTTCTAAAATTTCATTAATAAACTCCAATTTTAGAAAGACAAAATTGTGTAATTGTTTTATGAATGCTTATAAGTTAAAATGCATATATATGAGGATTAATTATATAAGACCGGCTTTTGGATTTTAATGTCATAAATGGTTTCTAAAGTGATTAGTGCCCAAACAGGGCAACATCAGATGGAAGGACATTTGTAACTGGGTTCGGAATTTTCGATAAGTTTTTAAGTCAGTGTGGTTTCTAATATGTTCTACTTTAATTTCTAAACAAAGGAAAACAAGTTTTGCTGGAAATCTACAGAGTTTTGATGGAAATACAAGAAATGACTTGAGTCTGAGGAAGTAAACCCAAAAAAAAAGCGTAAGAAAGTAAATTCAAAAATACTATTTTCAGGCATTAAAACAGACTCTTCAAAAGTGGGAAAGTGTGGTCGAAAGCGGTCCACTACACCAAGACTTGACGAAATGGTGCAAAATAGGGCCCTACAGGAATAGGTGTTTTGCCATTGATTTTTCTTATTCTATAAACGCATATAATCTTCTGTTTTTTTATTCATGTCCTCGAATATAAGACCTTTAAAAATTAAGAATTTTAATATAATTAGTCAATTACCAGCTTCCCAAACTTTTACTTGTTTAAATATCAACTAATTAGTAAAACAATTATTAACGATTTTACAAAAAAAATTTGCTCGCTTAAACCATTATATTCGCTTATAACTTTTTTATAAGCTTTCCCAACCTTTGCTTTAAGAATTTTCGCACGCTTTAACGACACCACTGAGTCAATGAGTTCAAGCCAAAAAAGAAGTCAGCGGCTGACTGATTGCTATAATTGTGACTCCAGTGCGCAACGAAAAACATTTGATTTTTGACAAAAAACACGTTTTTGACAAAAAACACGTAATTTTCATGACTTTATTTTCTTATATCTTTTTTAAGTAAAGCTAGAACCTTGAGGTTTTTTGAAGGTAAGATTTCCTAAATACCAAAACATCAAATTTATTTGAAAATTTCAATATAGATTAAAAAAGGAATAGGAATCTAATGGAATGGGGAGCCTTTTTAATATTAATACATAATTTCTTAGTTCTCGGCATTTAAAAACTTGAAGGTCGGTTTATTAAAAAAAATAAAAATTTTAAAAAAGGTTCTCTGTAAAAAATTAAGCAAGTACAGCGTTTCCTCTTTTTAAATCAAGTATTTATTTAATTTTTCTTGAAGAAATGGGACCAAGGAATTTTGTTTAGAAATTATGTATATAATCTTTTTATTACTTTTTTTAATTTTCGTGAATTATAAGGCTTTCCAGACAAATAAAACTAGATAAAGAAATAAGGCTTTCCAGACAAATAAAAATATACTTTTAGAGAATCATTCAGACTCAGATGTTAATTTTTTTAACACTGATGAAATAGTTAGCAACAGATGTCCTTCTTATTATAATTCCAATATTTCTAATCTTTCTGCTGATATAGATATTAATGACTTCTCTATTTTACATCTAAATATTAAAAGCTTTTAAATATATTTTGTTAAATTTTTAGATTTTTTATGTAGTGTTGAAATTAATTTTAAAATTATTGTCAGAAGTTCTGAGACAATAGGTGGATTAGTAATTATTTTTATCCACAACTCTTTAAATTTTAAACAGTTAACCGAATTCAGTGTAATTAGTAATGATTACGAACCATTAACAATCGAAGTTATAAATAAAATAACTAAAAACATCAGTGTATATGTTGTGTACAGTCCGCCATTTGGCAACAACAAATTTTTTTTTTTTAATTTTAAAAATTTAATTGAAAACAAAATTTTATGTGGCAAACGTTTTTTTTTGTTGGGGATTTTACTAATAATGCGCTTAATAACAACACAAATAAAAGTGTAAAAAATTTTATAAACATCATATTTCAAAATTCAAATTCAAACCACAGATACTGCTTATAACAGTTTTCTCCCGATATTCAAAAAACACTACGATAAAGCTTTCCCGGTGGTAAAATTATTAAAACTAAAATATTTATAAACCATTGGATTACACCAGGAATAACAGAATCATCTAAAAAAAAAAAAAATCGATTAAATGTTTCTGAAAAAAAGAATATATGAAAATAAATTAAGCTATAAAAAATATAAAAATTACTTTGAATCAATTATAAAACTTTTAAAGAATTTATAATACTCAAATAAAAGAAAATTTAAAGACGATACTCAAAAAACGTGGCAAGTAATCAAATAAGTAATTGGAAAAAAAAACACTATGCTAAATGGTCTTCCAAAAAAACTAAACTATCATCATCAAGATATTACAGAAGAACTTATATATAACTCTGTTATCCTGTTTTTTGATAAATCGTATTGTTTTATAAATAAACTTTGTTTGAAGAACACTTTTTAGGTTTATTGTTTTTTCCATTTATTTTGGATATAAAATGGAGAATTGGTAGCTCAGACTGGTGAAGAAAACAAACAATCCTTATTTTTTTTTTTTTTTTTTTTTAATTTTATTAAAAACTTTTTTTGAAGAACACTTTTTAGGTTTATTGTTTTTTCCATTTATTTTGGATATAACATGGAAAATTGGTAGCTCAGACTGGTGAAGAAAACAACCAATCCTTATTTATTTATTTTTTTTTTTTTAATTTTATTTTAAAAACAATCTATCATCCACATTAGCGTCAGAACATGTATTGCCTCGAACTATTGCTTACATAACTCTTATAGAACAACTACTGAAAAGAACATGTTATGACCAGGAAAATGATTACAGGTAATAGTGATTACAAGTAAAATGGATAAAAGTAAAAGTGAGATGAAGTTTTGGTGATTTGACACAAGGCGATTTGACACAGTTTAACGCCCAATTACTTTTGTGCTTTATTGCCTTGTATTTTCAAAAATTCATTAGTTCATTCTCAAAAACACGAATCTTATCGAACAAGGCCGCTGCGCAGACGAACAAGTTGAGCGTGGTAGTATCAGGGACGTGGTGGTGATTGAACTGAAAATTATCACTCATGAGACGAGTGCTCTACCACTACCTCTACCTTACTACCACATTAATTAACGCTGTTGTAGAGGCATCAATAACTTTATATCATATTGCAGCCTTACTAACTGTACATCATTTTGCAGCCTTAGCTATATTAGTTAAGTCTAGTACTATTTTTCATTAACTATTTGCTCTTCAAACTCGTCACTTTAGCTGTATCTAAAGTTAAGGATTCAATACTAAAAATTTCATCTGAACCAACTTCTGATGTTGTTTAAAGATTTTTTTGTCTAATTTGCTTCCTCTTTTTTCTCTTTAATGAACAATTTTACAACCCTTGTTGCCACTGCTTGGTGCACACTGCCAAAATTCCTGCTTCTTTTTGTTCCTACCTTGGATTGTTTGTCCTTTAAATATTCTCTTACCATAACAGGGACCTAAAACAAGTAAGGTATTATAAAATTGAAAGTGTTTTAATTTAAAGTGACAAGTCACTAAAATATAAAGTCTCGGTCAAATGACTAGAGATAAGTACATGATGCTCTTTTTTTTTTACTTAATCTACCGTTTTGCGAAGTGTATTTGTAAATTCAAAATAATACTGGTAAAAAAAATTATATGTATTACTTTTTACTTTTCTCACAGAGACAAACTATGTTCCATTGTGCACTCACTTTTGTCGACATTCCGCTTGCCTAAATGTTTTTTGTTTTACTATCAAATCAAAATCGTTATAAAAACATTTGTTGTACAGTAAGCAAAAAAATAAATGTCAAAATATTCAAAAATTGTCAAATATAAGTTCATATGATGTATAAAAATCAACTGTACTTATATTGATCAAATATTTTCTCGCAAAAAAATAATGGCACAAATAAGAAAAATTCCAAAATTAGACAAAAAAATTTGTATTTAGACAAAAAATTTAGTATGTCAATACTTAGTAGGGCCACCCTTTGCCAAAATAACTGCTTGCCGATGTCGAGGTATCGATTCCACAAGAGATTTGGTTTCTTCTTGAGTGATTTTATCCCATGCTTTGACTATTGCTGCTTTTAGATAATTTAGCCTTCTGTAAGCTCGATCTCCAATTTTCCGTTCTAAAATGTACCACAAATGTCAATCGGATTAAGATCGGGGGACTGACCAGACTATTCTATCACATTAATATTATTTTTTTAGCAATTGCTGCTATGGCAGTATGTTTAGGGTCATTGTCCTGTTGAAAGACGAAGTTGTTTCCAAATCTAAATTTACGAGCAGAGGTTTTCAAATTTTGCTTTAAAATGTCATAAACGAACTGGCGTTCATAGTTGATTCAATGAAAGTCAATTTGCCAGCTCCTCGCCAAGCCATTGATCCCCACACCATGACATTTCCAACACCGTGTTTTACTGTTCCTCTCATGCAACTCAATTTGTATGCCTCACCTTGTTTTCGCCAGACTTTTTACTGTCCATCCGAAGAGATCAGGTTAAATTTAGATTCATCGCTCCAAATTACTTTCTTCCAGTACGCGATAGTCTTGTCCGCATACTTTTTTGCAAATAATAATCTTTGTTTCATATGTCTTAGAGTCAAATAGGTTTTTTTGCGATATACACTACCATGAAATTCTTGCTCTCTAATTCTATTTCGGATAGTTTGAGCTGAAATCATAATTTTTTTGTCGTTTTTAACTTTGTCTGCAATCTATTGAGCAGCTTCAAATCTGTTTTTCTTCCCTTGTAAAATAATGTTTTTATCAATAGCAGCAGATGTTCTTCTTTTACGGCCTTTTCCTGACATATAAGTTGAAGTTCCATTCAAATTATGCTTTTTTATAATGTTGCCGACAGTTCGAAAAGGAAATTCTGTTTATTAACTTCTCTCTAGGTCTTGCCGCTATTTACTAAATCCACAGCTAAATTTCTTTGAAAAATCGTCCAATGTCGTTTTACAATGTGCATTTTGCTATAAATTACTGTAAATTTTATTCAATTAATCAAAACTTGTGTGTTACAAATATATTTTATATGTTACATATGAACACATCTTGTGTGTTACTTATGTAAATATAATTTTAAACTTAAACTTACCAAAATATAATTTTTTTTGCCACAAAAATTCAAAAAAATACTAAAAAAGTTTTTGTGCCATTTATTTTTTTGCTTCTATATAACACCTGTGTGCTTTTAATGTAACAAGTAATCCTTTGGTAAAATCATCCACAAGTGCATATAAAAATCTTCAAAATAGTAGTACTCTTTAATGTACATTTACATTATTTACAGTTTTAAAAAAGCATGAAAAAGCGGATAAATTAAAAAAAAAAACTTTAAAAAAATGCATGTTCCATTTATTTTTTTGCCTACTGTAAAGGCTTTTGCAAACCTTAGAAGGTAATAATGGTGGGGAGGGGAGTCGGGGAGGTTTGGATTTCTAACTAGACATTTCAAATTCTTATCACTTAACATTTAAAGAATGTGTTTTAAAATTATTTATATTTTATTTTATATACCTTTAAAATCATTAACAATTAGAATATGACACTGACAAGGAGACAGATCAAACAGCAGTTCTAGTCTCTTTTTTAACCAACTCATACTAGGCATATGGACACTGCATAAAATGTTTTGGAAATTTTATTTTTCAATGGGTTATCTTTTATCAAAGGTTAAAAAAACTGACTTTTGTCATGTTAATTTTCAAATCAAGAGTTAATTTTCTGCCCATAAAATAAATCTTTCTCAAACTTGTAACCATATTGAATGAGCTGTTTGTAAGTTGGCAAATCGCTCAAGTGTAAATTATAGGGTTTTCTACTAAATCTTTTCTACTAAATATTGTTTCTACTAAAGCCTTTGTAGGTTTTCTAAGCTTTTTTGAGCTTATGTTGATATCAAAATATGAGTTTATTATTTAATTAAAAAATAAAGTTTTCAATATATTGGAAACTTAAACATGTTATAAATAAATAATAATGTTTTAATTCCACATAGAAACATTATATAAACAACTCATAATGTATTATTGAGTTATTGGGCTAATTATTAATTAGTTACCAGTCCAAATTAAAGCATGATGCAAGTAAATAATAATAATAATGTTATGTATTTGCCAGTTAGTAAAAAAAATTTTACAATCGTAATTAATAAAAGAAAAATTCACATGACTGGGGCTAGAAGAAGACAAAATTAGTCTTATCATTAAGCCCCGAAATTATAACTTTATTTATCCAACTAAAAGCATGATGCAGCTATTGTTTACATATTATGAATCCACCTAATTTTTTTTTCTTTTAAATTTATTTGAATTTAATAACAATTAGTTTACGTAATAGTTTGATAAATAATTTTTAATCAACCATTAAACGCTGTTGTTTACCGTAAATTTTTAAATATCATAACTTTTAAACGATCTGAAAGAGTATTATTTCCGGACCTTAAGTAACGGCACTGAAAATTGCACTGAAAGTTTTTTTTTGGTATTTCTTAAAAAGTTTGAAGATTTAAATTTTTTTTTTGCGGCAGTTAAGTTAGGCGGTTGCTCTATAAAAAAGGTGATTTTGATAAATAAAAAGAAATCTACGATATTTATGTGTTTATGGAGTTTCTTAGAGAGAATAAGGTTGACTCAAAAAAAAAAAAAAAAAAATTACATTACATTGGTTGATCTATAATGGGGGAAAAAGTGTCATAAAATCAGCGAAATTGATCACATTTCAAAATGCTCTAAGTCAGTTTGTCTTTATCTGTTTTCAAATAAATTTTAGAACATTCTGCAGTACACATAGATACTCCATTTAACCGTCAGATTTTACCTTAATCAGAATATTTAAAAAGTTATTAACTTTTTTGGATGAACCTATGGATTTTCAATAGTTTTGTGGTATGATTTGAAACGTTTAGGTCTATAAATAAATATTTAGAGTGATTCATAAAAATTCTGACGGATAAATGGAATGTATCTTGTGAACATATCCTGAAAATTTGAAAGCAAATACTTTATCCAATAATAAGTTATCATCTTCTAAGTTTTCAAGAAACATTCAAAACGCGATGCTGAGAAAAATACAAAAGAAAGTTTTAAAAGTAAAAATCTTAACAAATATTTTTTTAAATTCTAATAATTTCCTGTTGCATAAGAGTCTATGGGTTCTTTTTCTTTTAAAATGTCACAATAACCCTTCTGCTCTGCTCTGATGGATTTTCTTCGCTTTTTTATATTGTTAGTAGCTTTTTTGGTCATGCCTTTTTCACGTGATTTATCCAGTTTTTTTGGAATTTGGTGCAAAACTGTTCCTGCGAATCGGAAATATTCTAATATGCAAAGGATTTCGTTCATTATTAAAATGTGTGACAGGTGAATATTAAATTGTATGACATTATTAAAATGTATGACATTTGAGACATGTGTCATATTTGACATTTATGACATATGACACATTTATGAAATATGACATTTATGACATATGACATTATTAAAATGTATGCCATTATTAAAATATATGACAGCTGAATAGGTACCCATTTCTCTGGTTTCTTTTCCAAAAAATATAGATTTTGGTACACGGGACCATGTTATTGCATTCAAAGCCTCGTTTGCATTTTGTGTTTTGCCATGCATACACTTTTCCAATAGCTCATCTTCCATTAAAGCTTTAAAAGTTGGAAAGATGAGATTTTTTATCCACATAGGAATTGAATTTAGTGACCTATATGACTTATTTTCTTTTACTTGCAACCAATACTTGCATCAACTTCCAGCATCTCGTGGGCAAAATTTATGACAATCAAAAGGATCTGGTAGGTCAGTGAAATGAAAAAAGATCGATAATATTACCTTCTTCATAGCATACAAATTTCCAATATTATTACGAATGGCCAAACCATAATAATTTTGCATAGAGCCAATGCACTTGTTGATAAGTTTTCCCTAACCAGAGAAGGTGTTTTATTATTTTTATTTGATTTCACAAGATTGTGCAAACGAGTCCCAAGGCGCTTCTGTACGTGACCAACACACTCGAGTTTGATTGGGGTTACATTATGATCTTTATATGGATTAGATTTTAAAACATCATTAAACAAACTGGTGTCTCCATCTCCCAAGTATTCTTTATAAATCAGGCCATAATTTAGTAATGATCGGGAAAAAAATGCCAACAGCACCAGCTGATTCCATTGCGCCTGCGGATTTTGTATGATTAATTTTGCAGATGTGGTTAAGTTTCCAAATTTGGTAATCAGAGGTATCGTGCTTGTTTTCCCACATTTTGCAACCAAAGCAATGCCTTGACTTTATTTCCACATCTAGACTATTGTCACCTGAAATGGCTGTTACTACTCCATGTAGTGAAGAATGGCTGCATTTCTGCCACGTCCCATCAACAGAAATGCAAGTACATGGTATATCACTAACAGTGTCGATATGGACAACCTCTCCAGCAGCAGTTTTCATACTAAACTCAGCTACTTTTTTGTAACAATCTTTAACAACTTTATTAAGTTGGATGAATGGACCTTTAGTAAAATATTTTAAATTCATTACCGAAGAAAAGGTATCCATAGCACTAAAACCACATCCAATTTCACGAAATGCAACAACAGCTCGTAGATTTATGTCAAAGGTTCTGCGACCCTAAATCTTTTTAATTTTTTTTGGTTTTGTTTCAGGAGAAGTATATGAGGCTTTAATCCAGCCACAATTGGAACATTTGACACTAATAAAGTGTTAATACCCTCGTCGTTTTAAGTTTTCGTCATATAGTATGATGTTACTACCACAATTCGGACACATTAATTCACAAAATATATTTTGAAGCATTGCAAAATGTACCAACATAAAAAATTCATTATCAAGAGGATTTTTTACTATAGATGCAGACATTTCATTATTCATATTTAATTTCCTTTGACTTGAACAAGTACCAAGAACAGATGAATCCCCAATATTTTTTTATTTGCAATTGCACCATTCCACTTTCTCTTTTTTTTAACTATGGAATTTTGTTTATTTGGCATTCTATTATTATTTAAAATCTAAAAAATATTATCTATATGTATAAAGACACATGCATATACTCATAAATACATGAAGGATGCGCCAAACAAAATAGTAAACATATATATGAACCTATAAAAGTATGACTACTATATAATGATGCTCAATGTAACTTCCACATGCTGTTTGTAGTTTTAAAATATACTTTTTAGAACTATATTTGAGTAGAGCAAAGTGGATGTTTTACCTGAAAAAAAAAGAGTTAAAAGAACTACATGAAGGGATTATATTAGACCATAATTATTTTGAACGGTAACTAAGGGCGTTGCTATGTAAATTTCCAAATATAGATAGTCTAAAAAGTTATCAAAGTTGACATAAAAGGTATGGTAGGTGATTTAATTTTTTTGGGAATGAAAGTAATGGTATAAATGCTGCTTTAATATTTAATAAAATTTTTTTTCAAAAAAACTTTTTTTCATCATTTTTTATTGGGCTACTACCTTTTAAAATTTTTTTTGCGGCAGTTAATTAATATTTATTAGCCAAATTCATTTGACGCGGTCCGCATACTTCTGTTTACGACACAGGGAATAAAATGAAAATGGTAGCTTCTCAGTTTGATAAAAAATAAAAAGCAAGTGTTTTTCATTCTAATACTTATACTTTTTCTGGCTAGATTTTTAAAACGCTTCAATAGTATTGTAGTTTTGCTTTATAATAATTTTAAATCAAAAGATTCGAATAGTCTACTCAAAATACTATCGTTTACCAAGATCAGAAAGTACAAAAAACCTATATAAAGTTGTTTAAAACAAGTTTATAAAAAGGGAGATAAAATGCAAACATTTCGCCAGACATTATTATTCCAGTTAAGCAATATGAAAAAAGATTTAAAAAAACTGACGAGCCAAAATAATCAATTGAATCAATCATAAAAACAAAGTGATATGCTGAAACAAAAATACAATTCAGCAAAGTGAAAATTATAGTTATAAAAATTATAAAAAGAACCCTTCATTTATAAAAATTCAAAAATACAATTTTCAAAATGTTTCAATTGCTTTTATCTCGAAAAAATTTTAATGGGAACAAACTTTAAGTTTTTTACAAATTTTCTTAATGGTTTTAACATAACAAAACCAGATTGCCAAATTTGATTTCAAGATAATTTTAGTTTTTGATTTTCTTCCAACCATGTATTGAATTTACTGTTTCTTCAACAATGACTAATAAGGTATTATTTTGTTTAAAAATACAATTGTTTGATGTACTGGTCTTTAGCAGGTCCGACTAAAAAACATAACGTTTTGCATCTGCACACTCTACCTGAAACTGGCATTGAACCAGCTACAGGTTAAGTAACATGGATGAAAATTTTCTATTTGTTTTTCATGGCCCAACACAATCAACACAGTTTTGAGTTTTCTAGTCTAACAAACTTCTTCTATAAGGGTCACATATCTTTATAAGGGCTACAACTATATTTGTTGTTAATTAGGCTAATAAAGTATAAGCATTTTTCAACTTTAGCTTTAGAAAGAAGTTTTCAAATAGTTTACCTTTTTAAATATTTTCTAAATGGCCTAGGCCTGGTGTAGAAGTCTGGTCTTATTTTCAAAAGCGTTCCAATATAATATAAAACTTTAAAAGTTCTCCAAAAAAACCAAGTAAATCAGATAGTCAACCAGCTGTAATTTTATGTTTTCTGTAATCACGCCACTATTTTGTGTTTTGTTCTATGTTTATGTAATTAATACCACATCGTTTTGGAGCCATCCGGTTACTAAGGTCAATATTTACAATACCAGTATCAAAACGGTTTTTATCAATGCGAAATATGTTATGCCTTTTAAACCGTTAAAAGTGCTTTGTACATCAGTATTTTCAGTATTTTTTAGAATGATATTAGTAGCACTTTCGGTATTAATTTTAAAAGTGTAATTTTTCCTTAAGTATTATTATTATTTGAATCTTCTGTAAATAGATATTGTCTGAAAAAAGGCAGTTCTTTGTAACTATTTATAATGTAAATGTTGACAGACAGATAATTTGCGTTCAAATTTCAATCTAATTAGTACAAAATAAACACGTTACAGCTAAGCAGTCATTTTTTTAAAGTGTTATTTCAATTTTTAAACAATTAACGATATATCTTTTTAAAAATAATTTAGTTCTGGATCTGCTATAGCAATTATGTCATCTTTTTATTTTTATTTTTTAAGGACTCTGCTAAATTTAAAAAATGGTTACACTTTGTAACTGTTCTGTGAAAATCTTTTCTTTTATAGTTTTCATTGCAGTTAGTATTTTATCATTATTGTGTTTTAAAAAGAACAAAAGTAAAAAGTAAGAGAAAGTACACAGCTTACTAGAACTAACAGGAACACTGCAATGTTCTATTTCAGGATTAAATCAATGAAAAAGTAAAACAACTGATCTCAAGTAGGCACAATATAATTTTATACTCTTAGATTTAATGCATGCAACATTTAACCAGGTAACTATTTTAACTTTGTTGCATTCTTTATGCTTTTTCAAGAAGTCCGCAAATCCCTTCCTTTTTATGATCACAATATCTAAATATAACATCTTCACTAATTTTTTTTATCGTAAAATATCTTGTTTGATGACCATTCAGCTTTAATTTTAGATATTTTATGTGAGACTTCATTAAAAGTACATGTTTGCTATTCAATAACAATATCAAATAGCCTATTAGGCTTAAGTTTATTTTTAAGTTTTAAATAACGTAAATACATTTGCATTTTGTTTCACAATTCCTCGAAAGTACCACATAAAACTCTTTTTTTATCTTTTTTAATCGTTTACGTTTTTACTCATGATGAATTAGGAACTAATAGCAGCAGCGACAGTATTGTTTAGTTGATTTTTTTGAATAACAAAGTTACCATCTTTACTTTTTTCTCTACATTGAACTAATTTTGAGACCAGGCCACTGAAATGAACTTGGCTAATACAAACATAAACTGCACACTAAGTCAAGTTATATTTCATACATGACAGTGCACAGTGAGCCAGTAGTTGGACAAAATGGGGAAAATTTTTGTAGTCTAATCGTAAAAACTTATATAATTTTAGTATCTATATATATTAGGAGAAATTTATTGGTAATTTATTTTTATTAAATCCCTTAGTTACCAGGACTCTGAGCATTTGAATATTGAAATTAAAAAATGTTTAAAAATATATATATATATTAGTAATTTTTGTGACATCAACGTTGCGTGATATTTTAATTACATCTACGTTTTTAAAACAAAAAATTAGTACATGTTATTTTGGAGTATTTAGAGATAAGAAAAACAATTGTGGGAAATAAAATTTGTCATGGCATGTTATCTCAGTTATACGTTAAAAATCACAGATCAAAAAATAATCTTTAAGAAATATATTTTTTGCCGCACCATAATTAATAATTACCACAATTTGCCGTGTGCTGTCTTATATCTATTTGAACTATATGATGCTTCACTTTAGTTTTTAGTGATTGCTCATCCCCTCAAATCCCCGTTTTTTTTTTTTTTTTTTTTTTTAGTATTGTATTTGCCGATTGAAAATAATTTACACTCGTAATTTATAAAAACAAATATTTACATGACTGGGGCTTGAAGAAGACAAAATTCATCTTATCATTAAGCCCCCCCCCCCCCCCCAAAAAAATGCATATTCATCAAATAAAATGTTTTAACAAAATGCAAAAAATAAAATATATAACGTTTAAAATATTTAGTAATTCAAAGAGTATTTATATTTAAGAACTGATTAGTAAAATAAGATGATATATAAGTATTAATATTACAAAAAGAATTTACAATAACTTTTTTTAATAAAAATTGAAATTATAAAATTTTACAATATTTTTAGTAATTAGTATTTCAAATAATAAAACTTAAAAAAATCGTTTGTAAATTCAAAACTTATAAGATAAGAAATACATTTACAATAGCAGACTATTGTTTAGAATATTAAATATAATATTAAAGAGTAATTAGTAGGTTAATTTTTGTTTTTGTTTGCTAGTTTAAAAAGCTTTTTAGAAGAACTTTAATTCATTTTCATGTATCATCAGTAATTGCTTAAGTTTTGTTTTAAACTGGTTTAAAGAATAATTAGATTTCAGCTCATTATTTAATATTGTATTCCACAGCTTAGGACCTCGGTTAGCAATTGAGAATTTGGTTGCTGAATAATGTGTTTTGGATTGAATGTAATTGTTTTTTGAAAATCTGGTAGGGTATATGTGGTTTATTTTTTCAAAAAGTGAATTAAATAACATTGGTGATATTTTTTTATCAAGTTTAAACATGAAGATAAGAATATGGTAAAGGTTTAGTTTATATACATTTAGAATATTAAGTTTATTAAATAATGTTTGAGTGTGAGAGAAACGGTCTACGTTTGTAATTATCCTTATAGCCTGTTTTTGTTTACTAAACAGTTTTTTTACTTTTGTTGCGTTTGTGCTGCACCAAGCAACGTTTGTATAATTTAAGTAGCAATGAATTAAAGAAAAATATAAGTTTTTTAAACAAGATAGATTTAAAAACTGCTTGGCTTTATACAAAACACCTATATTTTTTGATATTTTATTTTCAATTAGACCTATGTGGTCCCTCCAGGTTAAATTTTCATCCAGAACCACACCTAAAAATTTTATTGATTGCTCTCTTTTTAATAATGCGTTATCAATAAAAAGATCAGGAAGTTTTAATGGAATATCTTGTTTTTTATGAAGACGATGGAACAAAGTGTATTTGGATTTATTGATGTTCAAAGATAGTTTGTTTGATTTGAACCATTGGGTTAATTTTTCAAGTTCTTTGTTTACTGTTTGAAATAATTTACTGATATCTTTACTAGAATAAAACAAGTTTGTATCATCTGCAAACAAAATTAAGTTTAAAATGTTAGAAAATTTATATAAGTCGTTAATATAAACGAGAAATAAAAGTGGTCCTAAAATTGATCCTTGAGGAACACCACAGGTGATTGACTTATATTCCGTTTTTCCGCTATCATATGAAATAAACTGCTTTCTATTAGACAAGTAACTATCAAACCAGGACAAATTAGTATTTATTATACCATAACTTTTCAGTTTGGATAGAAGGATTTGATGATTGACAGTGTCAAAAGCTTTACTTAAATCGATAAATACACCTAGGGTATACTTGTCTTCATCAAACCCTTTAAATATATCATGAACAAGGTGAGTGATTGCATGATCAGTTGAATGACCAGATTTAAATCCAAACTGTTTATGAAAAAGAATATTATTAACATTTAAAAAGGAATATAGTCTATTATACATAACCCGCTCTAATATTTTAGAAAAACAAGAAAGAATTGAGATTGGTCTATAATTCGTAACATCGGAAGGATCACCTGATTTTAACACTGGAATGACTTTTGCAATTTTTAGGTTATCTGGAAAAACGCCTTGTTTTAGAGATAAATTAAAAATATGTAGTAATGGAATTGTAGTTTGTTTTATTGATTTGATAATGACATTACTACTTATATCATCAAATCCTAAACTTTTATTGGGTTTTAATAAAGAGACTGCGTCTAGTAATTCTTTTTCTGTAAGTTTATAATTAGACATAACATTAAGGTTGGTTGAGGTTAAGTACGAACTAAAGTGTGATTGAGTAGTTGCTATATTAGATGATAAAGTAGGACCTAAATTTACAAAAAACTGGTTAAGTGTTTCAGCGACTAAGGATTTATTTACAATTTGTTTGTTATTAAATTTAAGATTTAGAGGAAGTAAATTTCTGTATAAGCTTTTTTTTCCAATTACCTCCTTAATAATATGCCAAGTTTTTTTAGAATCATTTTTGTGCTTTATTAATTGTTCAGAATAGTAACGTTTCTTTGAGCGTTTTAAAATTGACTCAAATAGCCGTTTATAGTTTTTATAGGTAGTTTCATTTTTAAGAGTTCTTTTTTTAAGAAACTTGTTATATAAGCGTTGTTTTTTTTTTGAAGATTTAAGAATGCCCTTCGTGATCCAAGGGTTTAAAAGTGTTTTTGTTTTGATTACTTTAGTAACTTCTGGGAATGCCTTGTTATAAAGATTAAGAAACTCTGTTAGAAAAATATCATACGCTTTATTGGCGTTTAGATTTAGTTTTAGGGTGTCCCAGTTAACACAGGATAGAAGCTTATAAAAATGACTAATAGAAGTGTCGGTTATTAAACGTGTTTTAATTATTTTTTCCCGTTCATTTTGGGCATTATATATGCATTTTTGCGATAGGATAAAAATCGGAAAGTGATCAGACACGTCAGTTGTAAATATTCCTGTTCTTATATTTTCATTTATAAATTCATTTGTTATAATTTGATCTAGGGATGTTGAACTTTCCTTAGTTATTCGCGTTGGTTTATTGATTAGTGGAATATAGCTATTTTTTATTTCCCTTTAGATTCTATTTAGATTTAGATCCTTTAGATTTTATTTCTATTTAGAAATATTTCCCGTTCAGATTTTATTTGTTTTAACTTGGTTGCTATGGTAGTTAATTTTGCATAGCAACAATCCATTTTTAAATTAACGTTGTTTTTACAGTATTTTATTTGCGCTAAGTACACAATACTGGGCGTATGTATTAAAATAAGATTTACAATTCTTATGAGGTTAATTTTTTTTGTTGCTATGGGTACCTTACTTTGCATAGCATAGTAAGGTACCCATAGACAAGTGTATGTTTGCTCCTTTTAGAGGCAATAGATTTAACATTTTGTTTTAAAATGGGCTGCACTGTAATATTATTCTAAATCTATTAAAGAATTGACCAAATCCTAATAATATACTGAAGGCAGTTAAGGAAGATATATCAAATATATAATTTTAGCTGAATCTCCTACACTAGGTATTTTTGATAAGCTTATTACTGGTCCTCTTTGGAGACTTATTGAAAAAAGTGTATATATTTATAAATATAAGAAAATACAGAACCCTTCTGCTAATTCTTAGCAGCTACATTTTCTTAAATTAAATTTAACAAACAAAATAGCTGCCAAAGTTTTCATTGTAATATTCCAAATATCATTGGCAATCGAAAACAATCGCTTTACGGAAGCATTTGTACCTGGTAAACATAAAGCGGCTTCCACCAATTTTAATAAATTTTTATAAGGAACGTGATTATTTTTAAAATGAAAAAAAATTTCAACCCATTACTTGTCACATTCAACAGACTGTCAAGTTTCAAGTAGAAAACTTTACCTTTGAGCAATATAAATTAGTTTTCCGAATTTCGTTGAAAAATTCATTTTCATCGAATTTGATTTCTATTGATTTTTTGAAAAAAAATTATAGTTTTAATAGTTCAACCTATTCAACTTAACGTTCAAGTAGAGACCAGTTAAAAACTTCAACCTGATTAAAGTGACGCGTCCATTCATCTATATACTCTGAGACAGACAATGTAAAAATTCTCTACTTCTTTAAGAAATTAGTTTTTCAAATGATGGCTTCTTTCTTCCGTAACTTGCAAATGCTGTCTTACCATGAAAGGTTGAAATTTGTTTCTTTTCTAAATTTTATCTGATCTTTTAAATCATTTAATACTACGGCAACTTCAGCAGCATGAATATCATCTTTCTCAATTTTTTTTATTGTGTTATAAAAAACATTGGCTTCACTATGAACAAAAAATAATACTATTTCACCCATTTCGTTATAAAAAAAGTGAAAAGAAAGTTTTGGACAATTTTCTAAGCTTAAAAAGTATGATCTTAGTGACTTATATAACTTGAGCACTCTTTTGATAGCTGGAAGTAAGGCCAACCAATTAACTTTTGAGAATCCTAGCAGTTTTTTATATTCCACACCGTCCTCAGAAATTTTCTAAACTAGAAACTCAAACAGTAAAACGTTAAAAAATAAATAATTTTGAGGAATAATTATCTCCACATTAATAGATAAACCAGATGCAGTGTTTATTGCGTTTGGTAAAATATGAGCATTGGAACCGATACCAATGATTTCACGGTTTAGCTTGACGATTAACTTTTTGTGAATATTGTTATTACAGTTTTGTTTTAAACCTCCGAAATTGGTATTGCAGAAAAAACCAAAACTTTTGAAGAAATATTGTTAGCACTAATGCATTTAAAGATGACTTCTGACAAAATATCTGATGTTTCTCCATTTACACAATCCCTCTTTAACATCGAAATAACAAGACAAAATTGAATACATTTTAACGTCCTCGCTGTTTGATGCATCAGAAAAAATTGACACATGATGCTTTTAATAAAGCATTTTCTGAGTTAGTTTCACAATATTTCTTGAACATGTTTACAATTATTGCTTCACATTTTGTACGCGAACAAGCAAATCTTGGGTTATAAAATTTCTTAATTAGCTTTGATGTACAATCAGCACTTCTAAAGGTTGTGTTTGATTGTGTGGAATGCAATTGTTCCTTCTTGAATGGCTAATATTTTTTCATTTTGACCAAAGTTGTGACTCTTCATCAACTTTGTGATTTTGTTTGACAATATAGAAGCATCCAATGCCATTTTGTGTTTGATAGATTTGCAATGATCTTCAATTGCAGACCGTTCACGACTACTGATGCCAAATAGGATTTGACAAATAGTACATTTGAGGAGCTCATCTTTGATCTGCGTTAAGAAAGGAAATATTTTCGTTAAATTATCATTAAATGTGTTTAACCTTCTCTTCTTACTATTCATTGTTTGGATTTGATCGATAATCAGTTAAATAAAAACTTTAAATTACTTTTTTATGAACACTTATTTTTATGAACTTTTTATTATAAAAAATCGCAAAGCTTTATTTACAATAATTAGGGAAAAAAATCATTACAGGGCAAACAAAATTAGCGTAAAACGAGTGCATTTTTTTTTGTTGTGGTTAAAAAATCTTTTTAAGTAACTTTTTTCTTCTCTAGCAGGAATTTTTAAAACTTTTTAAAAATGCTTACGGGGATTTAATTCATTTAGTTTTGTGTTTTATAGTTTATTGGAATTTTATTCATCTTGTTTTTTAACTATACGTTAGAAAATTTATTCGTTAAAAGCCTTTTATAATATTTTTTGAAAGAATTTTATTTGTTTTTTTTTTTTATATATAAACGCGTACACAAATGCGTACAAACCCCAAACGCACAAAAGTACCGTCAAACGCTTACTGTACGCGTCTAACGCGTACCTTATTTATATCAACATATATATTTTTCGAAAAGTAGAATAGTTAAACATTATTTTTGTGTTGTTCTTTTTTGTAGTTACCAACGTTATCGTTGAATTTATGGTTGCTAAAAACTTTGTTGTTGGTCAGATGCACTATTTATGTTAGAGGAATGTTGATAACTTTTTTAAATCTATTGGAACTAGTGCAAAAACTTGTTTTCTAAGTGATGCCGAATTTCGTTGAAAAATATTATGTAGCAGACACACTATTTGCAGCAGCATAGGTAATTAAGTTTAACTTTTTCCGGAAAATAAAAAATATTATGTTTCAGACAGGTAATTTTTTGTAGCAGTATAGGGACTTATGTGATATAAGAATGTGTTATTTTATAGCATTTTAAACCAAAGTATTTATTTTAGAAAAAGTTGAAAAGTTAGACATTATTTTCGTGTTGCTCTTTTTAGTAGTTACCACCGCTATCGTTGAATTTACTGTTCTGAAAAAATTTGTTGTTGATCAGTTGTTGAAGTTGTTGATGTAAAATTTAGATTAAAGGAATGTTGATAACTTTTTTAAACCTATTTGTCTCTGTGCAGAAACTTATTTTCTAGGGGCATGTCAAATTTCATTAAAAAATATTATGTAGTAGCATAGGTACTAAAGTTTAACTTTTTCTGGAGAGTAAATTTAGACAGAGAGTAAAATTAGACAGAAGGCTAACAACGATCTTTGTAAAAGATCGTTGTTAGTCTTCCTGCCTCTTTATGAATATTTATATAATAATATATAATAACAATAATAATAATAATAATAATAATAATAATATATATATATATATATATATATATATATATATATATATATATATATATATATATATATATATATATATATATATATGTATGTATGTATGTATGTATGTATGTATGTATGTATGTATGTATGTATGTATGTATGTATGTATGTATGTATGTATGTATGTATGTATGTATGTATGTATGTATGTATGTATGTATGTATGCATGTATGTATGTATGTATGTATGTATGTATGTATGTATGTATGTATGTATGTATGTATGTATGTATGTATGTATGTATGTATGTATGTATGTATGTATGTATGTATGTATGTATGTATGTATGTATGTATGTATGTATGTATGTATGTATGTATGTATGTATGTATGTATGTATGTATGTATGTATGTATGTATGTATGTATGTATGTATGTATGTATGTATGTATGTATGTATGTATGTATGTATGTATGTATGTATGTATACATATATACATATATATATATATATATATATATATATATATATATATATATATATATATATATATATATTTATTTATTTATTTATGTGTCTATAATATATTTGAAAGCGATATATGATTATAATAATAATTACTTTTTATCGTGATAAATTTATTTTTAAATTAAATTTAAAAATTAATTTATATTAAGTAATAAATATAAAATATTACTATATAATAACGTGTCTACTAAATAAAATTTTTAATGAAATTTGGCATGCACCTAGAAAATAAGTTGTATAATAATTATATAGTAATATTTTATAATTACTTTTATTACTTATCATAAATTAATTTTTAAATTAAATTTAAATATAAATTTATCATGATAAAAAAGTATATGCAAGTTGGTTATGATAAGTGAGTGAGATATCACTCACATAATCATAGACTATCATAATACAATATCATTAGTATCATTACATAATTGATTTATTATAGGTGATATATCACCCAATAAAAACCATATGGTTATAAAGCTTATAATTATTATCATGATAAATTATTTTAAGGCATTGGTAAAATTAACTCATGATTGATCAAAATTGATATTTATTGCATACAAATGATATCAATTAAATATTTTTGCTTAAAACAGAAACGAGTAACTAATTTTCACTGGAAATTCTTTTTTTCATTTAAGAAATGACTCAACGTGACATTCTATGATATTATGAGTCCCAAAAAGAAAATGTGTGTGTTTCATGGTCCGGCGAAAAACTATTTAGAATCAAACTTTGCATTGCCTTTGCAAGTAGACAACGATTGTAAAAATAGGCATATTTTGTTTTTATTCGTTAACAATAATGAATCATGAATTAATTTTTGAGCAAATCAATAAACTTTAGAGCTTCAATATTTGTTTTAGTCAGACTAAACTTTTTGTTAATGTTTCAAAAAAATTGCCTTGCAATTTTTTAAGAGATTCAAAACATTTTGTTGACTTTTTCAATAAGCCTTTTATTTGTCAAGCAACAACATTGCCAGCAACACAATCATTTCTGTCAACCCCAAATTCAAGTAAAGCTATTTTATCTTTGTCAGTTGCTTCATCTCCTAAGCATATTAGTATTTTGTCTTCGTCTAATAAAAAAAATACTACGCTTTCTAGGTCATGAGCTAACCAGTTGGCTACGAGAAAAAAACTTGAAAAAGAGAATAAAACTGAGATTAAATGTTTTTGCGACTGAAATTGCTACCGAAAAACGAAAGCATAGAGAAGATGTAAAGGTGTTAAAAAAAAAATTAAAACAAGACCAAGATTTAAACATTTCAATGAGACTATTACTCGCAAAGAAAAGACAATTCGAAGTTTGCGGAGTATATTAAAAGTCTAACGTCTAAAGTTACAGCTGAATAAGTTTCAAATTTCAAATTTTCTTTTGGAAAAAGAGCTGCAATTTACCTAAACAAAGCTGAGCGCTACTGCAGTTTCCCCCCCCCCTTTTTTTTTTTTTATTGCTGATTATGATAGAGAATTTTATGCTGATTAAGAATCGTATAAAAACATAGGTCTGAAAATTAAAAAAAAGTGCTCTAATTCGCTGTTGAAGTTTAAAAAATTACAGTAAAAAACGTAATATTCACCATTTTTTTAAATCGTTTTACATCAAAGTTTACATTTTGAAATCAATCGCAAAGAAAATCTTTTTTTAATTACGCAACCCGGTTTTCAAGTCGTCAAAATTAAATTATATTTAAATTAAATTAAATGTTTTTATTAATATATTATATATATTTTTAATTAATTTTTTAAAGATTTAAAATTTTGCTTTTTAAATGTACATAAATCGACTGTCAAATAGGGATTGGCGCAATTAAATGTACATGCATCGACTGAGAATAGGGATTGGCACAACTAAATGCACATACATCGACTGACAAATAGGGATTGGCGCGATTAAAAGTATATGATTTGAGACAGGGTTAGGGTTTGGGCCAGAGATAAATCAGAAAATGATGCGCTCAGCATTTTTTAACAGTTTTGCATTACATTTTTGATAGAAACCAGGCTTTTTAAAATTCGTTGTTGAAAAGAATTTTATTTATAACCGAGTACGAAAAAATGGCGAATATTAGCGTTTTTTAGTGTAATTTTTTGAACTTCAACAGCGATTTAGAGCACTTTTTGTGCTCTAAATTGCTGTTGAAGCGATTTAGAGCGAAAAGAAGTTATTTTAGGGGCTGTTCAAATAATACGCGACAGTCTTAGGGGGGAGGAGGGGGTATTGGAAGGTGTCACAAAATATCACATGGGGGAGGGGGGTGGTTTGCTACAGTGTGACGTGATAAATAACTTTTTAAATCAAATTTTTTATCACTGCGTAATTTTTTAAAATTGCGAACTCCGAGATAATTATATACAAAACGAAAACTTTCAAGAAAAATGCTATGCAACGACTTCACAAGAGCTAGCGTTTATTGTTTAACGGAGTCATAACTAATGAAAATAAAAAAATTAAATTAGCTTTTTTTTAAGTTACTTGAGGTAATTGCAGACATAAAAAGAAATTTTGATTCTACAAACAAAGAAAAACCAGATAGTGGGCGGTTATTAAAAAGCAATTTATGTTACCGTTAAAAATCTAATTTTATTTTTTAACGAATATTTGTATAAATATACTAAAAATTTTAGTATTAATAGTTGTTTAAAAGTTGATCTTTAAACATAAATATTATTCTTGATCGTCATCTGATCTATAAATGTTTTAGTTTTACAATACTTTAATTTTTAATGTTATTGTTATCATTACTTTTAATGTTTTGTGTCACTCTAATGAATTTGTCGAACTACTTTAGTTACGTTATCATTTTTATTATAAGTTAAGTTATTTAGTTACTATGATATAAAATTTTAGTACTACTATTAAATAGTTGTACTATTAATAATGTTATTATTAATAATATCTTTACCATATACTTATTTAACGTAATGGTTGTAAGGAAAATTAATTTCTTGTTGTTGATGTTGTTATAGATTAAAAATGTCTAGTGAAAAAGAAAAACTTTACAAATCTATTTATGAAGGATATTTAAAAGCATTTACAAACAAACCAAAGCAAAAGTCTCAAGAAGAAACAAATAAAATCTGGTCTGAGATTAAAACAAAGAGCAAAACATTATCCGAATTAAATGTAGAAGTTGAAATAAAGTTAAAAGAGCTAAAAAAAATTGAACTCCGAAATAAAGTTGATATTTTATCTTACTGGACAAAATTACCGAACCAAGTACCGAATACATCAAAAAAGCGTGCGGTTGAATCTAAAATCACTTTTGATGGCGTGACTGACGCGACCCCATCAATTACAACAAGTGAAGAGTGTGAAAAAAAAAATTCCAATTTCTCAAAAGTTGTAACAAAACAAGCCCCGAAACAAGATCAGTTAAAAAATGAAATTTTCATTTTACAAAAAGATATTGCATATCTCACTGAAAAAAGAAATTGCAACTTGTTGTCACAAGAAGACTACCAAATACTAGGGCAAAAGCTAAAACTTTTGGTAGACTAAAAAGAAAAAAAGCTATGGAAGCATTAGATCCAGATATTAGAAAAAAGTTGTGTGGAATTAAAAATTCAGTATCAAAAGGTCGACCGCTAGCCTGTGATCAGGACAGTTTAATAAAAGCAATTGTAGATATTGCCATGAAAGGGTCTGCTTCTGATGATAGGAGAAGAACTGAAATGGTTTGAACTGTAAAAGCATTAAATGACTTGGTTGAAGAATTGAAAAATCATGGTTACAATCTCTCGAGATCAGGAGTTTACTTAAGATTACTTCCAAGCAGATCATTGAGCACAGAAGGAAATAGACATGTTAAAACTGCACCTGTCCGGTTAATAAGAGCACAAAATTCTGAGCATAAATATCATGCAGACACAAAATTTGCCAAATCATCCATTAGTGCCCTTGAAGAACTTGCGGCAGTCTTGGGTCCTAAAGAAGTGACGTTTCACTCCCAGGTTGATAAAGCTAGGTTGCAAATTGGATTGACAGCTGCAAGCAAACAAGCACCAATGGTGATGCATATTGAGTACAAGGTAACTTTAGCTGATCATGGTTTTGTAATTGCCTCTCAACACAAACTTATTCCTTCAGTAATTGCAGCCATAGAAATTAAAAAGGATTGCATGGAAAAACAAGCAGTCACATACTCTGGCCCAACATACATAGCAATCAGAAGTGCAAAACATGATTCATCAACAGTCACTTAGAAGAAATGAACAGAATAAACCATCTTCCTGCATTTAAAAGCAGCTTATTTACTGAAGATGGAGTTAGCAAACCAATCATGATTATAACTGTTGACTGATAACTGATGGTGGGCCAGATGAAAATCCAAGATATGAAAAAACAATTCATTGTGCCAAGACTAATTTCAAAGAGCATGATCTTGATGCAATGTTTGTGGCCACTAATGCTCCTGGAAGAAGTGCCTTTAGCAGGGTTGAGAGAAGAATGGCTCCGCTAAGCCATGACCTAGCAGGAATTATACTTCCATTTGATCATTTTGAAAGCCATCTTAATTCAAGAGGAGAAACAACAGACAAAGTTATGGAGAAGGCAAACTTTGCCCAAGCAGGTGAAGTTCTTGCACAAATTTGGTCTAGCACAGTCATTGATGGATTTGAAACTAAAGCCGAGTACATAAAACCAAACAGTGAAAAATGTGTACAGTTAAAACATTTTGGAGCAGAGTGGGATGCTAAACATTTCAGAGAAAGTCAATACTTCCTTCAAATTGTAAAATGTAATGATCAAAAATGCTGTGGTCATCGTTGCAGCTTACTGTTTCATCTTATTCCAACTGGTTTTCTTCCACCACCAATTTCTTTGTTCCAAGGAGAAGATGGTCTTGAATGCAATAATACAAAGAACAACTTTGCATCTCTCTTTTTAAACTTATCACTTTGCAAAACAATTTTGCCCACGACAGTTACAAAAAAGTATCCTAATGGATTGCCATACGACTACTCATGTCCAAGCATTCAAAATTCTTTACCAAAAAGAATTTGTACCAATTGCAATTTATATTTTGCAACTATCAAATCAATGAAACAACACAAAACAGTTTGCTCAAGTATTGGATGTTCGAATAAAATTCAAAAAGTTAGACCTCAACGCTTAGTTGCTCAACGTCTATCTGAAATCATGTGTGTCTTTTTAAATTCGGACAAATAAACAATTGAGTGGTATGATTAAGATGATGTTGATACCTCTGAATGCCACAAAATGTCACATAGGGAAGGGGGTGTTAGAAAAATGACAAAAAAAGTATCATGTATTATTTGAACAGCCTCTTACGTCAACAACTTTCTGACAAGAATGTAGAGATTAATGTTCTGCAAAATGACATGCTTATTTTACAGGAAAAGATGGAGCAAATGCAGCAAAAAGTACAGAGCACCAGATGAAAAAAAGTCTACTCATTTGATAACAGGGCACTTATCTAAGACATGCTGGCATGTCAAGTTCCTACTCACAATGTGCCCCAACTTCTTCATAAAGTAGGAGAACACTTTGGGTGTAGATTTAATAACATTCCACATCGCAAAACTGTGGAGCAGATGATACGCGTGCTGGGTGTTATTTCAGATTTCCAGGCTGCTGAAATAGCATTCTAAAAAAAATTTGACTCTTGGTTTTAATGCTACAACCCAGGAAGATGTTCATGTTAATGTTGTGCACTTAACAACTTAATCTTCATGCATGGTTGTAGCCATTGATCAGCTTGCTGGTGGTACATCTTATGACTATATGAGTCATATCACAAAGTCTGTGGATAATCTCGCTAAATTTAATTGCGACTTTTAGCAGAAACAAGACACTTATGTACGAAGCACTATTATTAGCAACATAACTAACACATAGGTGACAGAGTGGCAGTGAAATATGCAACTATAACAAAGTTAAACACTTTTCGGCAGAAATCTCTAAATGAACTGAACTGTCACCTTCACCCATTTGATACAATAACTTCTGCTCGCAAGTCATTGCTTAAAGCTTTGAAAACTTCAAAAGGGAAGTTTTTTGGTAGAGATTGTTTTGCAGCAAACATTGTTCAGTTAAATAAACTCCGTCATAAACATGCTAAAGCTAAATAAACATGATAAACTCTTATCATATTTTTACTATAGTGATGTTTTCTTGATATTTTAAATTTATTTTATTTCAAATTATTATTTTGAATTTAAATATGAACTTAATAAATGAGGTGATTAACATATTTGTTTCAAATTTGCAAACAAGTACTTTACATCGCATTTTTTTTTAAAGTGATCCAAAAGGTTTTGTCACCTTTTTGGACGAGCATGGTCTTCCTAAAGGACTTATACTATGCTATAGGGGAAATCAATGCATTTACTTTTTCATAAAAATGTTATGATGTAATAATTAAAATGTTTGGCTCTTATTTTTTTATGGCATATTTTATTTAATTTTAGGTATATGTGAGATGTGTGCCCTAGGTTTGATTGGAAAGTTAGTAACTGGTCCCTGGATAAAAAAATTCTATGTTGCACCAGGACAAGGACTTGACTACTTGTCTGGCATCCAAGTAATCAAAAATGTTTTCAATACACTTGTTGAAAGCAGCACAAAGGCCCTTTCCCTTATTCACCAAAAAACAGACTTTTTTGGAGATGATCTCAATGATTTTGTTTTTCAATCACTTATAGACTTATGTCCAAGGACTGACAAAATTAGAGACGCGTTAGCCAGCTGTCTAAATGCTGCCATTAGTGTTATTAAGCATCAGTATGAGCGACAGTTTACTATGACCTTAACTAATCAACTCAAGTCCCAGACATTATCAGGACTCAACATAATATTGACTGTGAAAAACTTGTGGGTATGTTTAATGCTTCAAAGCAAAAAGCTCCTAATGCCAAATTTTGTTATTTGTCATCAAAAATTCGCGTATGCAAGAATATTTTTATAAAGTAGAATGATAAAATAATAGAATGTTATAAAGCAAACCAACTGATATACAAAATAAATTGATAGCCTCGTCAATTTCCTCAGCCAGTAAAAAGCGCTTCGCAAACATAAAATGCCATGAAGAAATAAAGGCAGAATTGGTTAAACGCATGGCTAAAAAGATTCAAAATAAGAAGGAGAAAGAAAGAAGAAAATTGGAAAAAGTATTCAAAAAATGTGTACCTCGACAGGTAAAACAACTCTTCCCAGATCTGGAAAATAATGAAGCTTCAGATATTGAAGACATTCTCAATAGAGATGATGTTGGAAGAAGTATATGCCACATGTGGTATGATGTTGACACTAAAAGCCAAGATATGTACTATGGCAGGCTTCTTAGCATTAAAAAAAATATAGTTTCCTATTGCAAACCAAATGAAAATGAGAACGATGATGCTGTTGAACACGATATAAGCAAATATCAATATCTGCAGACATCATAAGCGGTGATTTGATGTCATCATAAGCAAATTATGTGCAAATAGGAAGTAAATTGGTATGTTGTTGTAATTAATAACATAGTTTTTATTGTAAATAATAAAATAGATTTTTTTTACAAATGTGGATCTTTTTATTAGATCTATTTTACTATTTCACCCACCCTCTCCTCATCCCCTCCGTTTTTTTGTATGCTTATAAAAGAATTTTTTTTTATTTCAATAATTGTTCATATCAGTTCTTATACATAGTTAGATATTAATAACTACCCAACTACCTGGTTGGGTTGGTACTAATATCTAAAAATGTTGATTTGGTTGCAAGGTGAGCCCCATTTACATGAACACCCTCCTGGGAAACATGAAAGCTCACTTAAAGTTAAACTAAACTATTTACCTGACTTGTCACAAATATATTGATGATGATGTTGGTGATACATAGATGCTAATGCATTAACAAGACAAAATGTTAGTGTTAAGTCATTTTATTTAACCAACATACATGAGACACATCTTATATTAATGTATTTTATTTCAAGTATTATGGTGAGTAGTTGCTCAAGAAAAACATTGATAGATTGGCTTTTTTTGTTTATCAATGATTTTTCTATTTAAATTGTAAATTGTGTTATACATCAGGTGTTACTTTAATTTTTTTACCCTAAAACAATAACCTCTCCCATAATTTCTAATGTCAATATCTTGCATACGTTTTAGTTTATTTATTATTGCTTGCTTTAACTAAGCCCTAGTGAAAATTTTGCTTTCCTGTATGTCACTGCATACAGAAGACAAGTGTTACATAACTTTACTGAGTCAATATAAAGAACATAAATTTAATTTTATGAAATTTATATAGCTAGAACACCTGTTGCTAGTATAACTGTTGCGAGAACACCTGTAGCTAATACACCTGTTTTTGTTAAATTGGTTTAATAGTTTTAATTGATTTTTTTATGGTTTGGTTATAATAAAATTATTATTTTTTTAAGTTTCATTTTTATGTCACATCTATTAAAATCAGGTATTATGGAGAGAATTAGATAATGAAAAGATTGAGGGATCAACTTGCTTCTATTGATGTTTCTATTTCAATGGTAAATTATGTTATGCATCAGAAGTTAATTTGATTTATTTTTACCCTAAAGCATGCCTGATATATTTTACCATTGCAAGGTTTCAACTAAGAGCATGTAGAAGGATAGAGTTTTGTTTCTATGAATCTTGATGTCTTAATAAGACAAGAAAATAGTTAGATTATATTTATTTACAGTTAGATTATATTTAATAGTGCAGTGGTAACAGTTTAGGTATTTATTAATCAGGATATTTGACTTTTTTTGCCTTAATAATTGTGGATTATATTTTTTCAGAGATTTATTTTATTTTAGATACCGTTTAATAGTGTTTATTCTATGGACTAAAAAATCGACTTTTTATCTCTTAGGATGTCAATGCGCAATGATAAAAGGAAAATTTGCACCTTGTTTGCATTATGAAGTCAAACTCTTCTCATATAAAAAAGGCATTATTAGGCAAATGGGAAAATAATTGTTTAAGTGGAATTTTCTTTATCTACTAATTATATTTACAAACAAAAAATTATTTGAATTTGAATGGCGTATTTCTTTTATTGGAGTAGAACAGTAATCTATTTTAGAAGAGGGACATATATCGGAAGAGATATGGAAACTACCTATCTTAATATTTGACATAATAAATATTTCCGCTAATTCAAGACCCCACCGTAATAAATTCACGTTTGTTTTTTTTATAACAAGTTTTTTTATAAGAATGTAATAAAAAATTTTTATGGAACAGGGTAAAAATTTTAAACTAAAACTACAGTAAAATAGAGGCAAAAATAGAAATATCAGATGGCCTAGTGACACGTTTTTCCTATATTCTATATATTTTATACTTGATAGGATAAAGCGTTTTACTAGTAAATATTTTAGTTTTTAAAATGTACGCAATATTATTATAATCGTTTTTATATGTTCGCAATATTTGTTATATACCTATGTAAATTAATTAATTTTTTTTTTTTATTACATAAGAAATATTATTTTACTTAACAAAATTATTATTATCGCAACTTCAATGTTTTGCTCAATAAAAACTCAAACCCGACGAAAAATACTGCGCGAGTTTGCAACAAAGTTTCAAAACTACCGTTAGCCGAACGTGAAATTATAAAGTTGATCGTAGTTTTTTTAAATAATCCTTGAAGTTAAATTTTGAATCAATCTTTTTTTATGAAATTTTTGCCGTTTTAATACTAATTTAATGCTTTCTCTAATGATATAATAGTCTTATATATAAATAGTTCAAAATTTTTATGTGCGTACCAAGGTATTTGAAAACATAAATTTTTAGACTAGGTATGATTATTTTAAGAATTATCTTAATCAATATAGATCTGAAAATTCTCAGCTTTCTAATTTGTTTTTTATCTATGTTTTGTTTAAATGCTCTGACAGTTTTCCAACAGTTAACGATGATATGATTTTGAACTTCTTTTAAAAGATGTGTATTTAAATTGCGTTAATGAAACATTTTCATCTTTCATTTGCCCAATAGCATTATCAAATGTTGTTATATTATGTTATATATGTCAATGTTGTTATATCATTATCTGATGTTAAAACCTATTGAATCTATATATCCTGAAATTGATTTAAAAAGTTTTTTTAAATCAATTTCATAGTTTTTTTATTACCCTTATAAAGCCTCATCCAAAAATTAAATTGTTCAATAAATATTTTGTGATGCAATTTAGATAAAACAAAAAACAAAAGTGTTTTATGTTTCAAGTGAAATCATTTTGTGGCACTGGTTAAAGATTTTCCTAAAAATGACCAGCGGTTATTATGAGTGATACAAGTTTACTTAGTATCAGAAAAATAAAAGTTTCTCTTAATCCTATTAATAGCTATAGATTTATTACTTTAACAAATGGTTGTTTTTATAACTTTTTATTTCAAATCGACTCTTAAACTCAATTTTGTTTTTAGTACTTCTTGAGATTTTTATTGTTTTTTATCAAGTTGTGTCATATTTTTCTTTTTTCTTTCGATTTTTTTTATTTTGATTTTGTATATATATATATATATATATATATATATATATATATATATATATATATATATATATATATATATATATATATATATATATATATAATATAATATAATATAATATAATATAATATAAAAATTGCTGTACAAACTATTTGAGTTTGGTGAGTCAAAACTACGTAAAGTTTTGACTGTAACAGCCGTTAAATGTAAAATTTCGTAAATAAAATAAAAAAAAAGTTCGTAAATAGAGTTTGGTATCAAAAGTTCAAAATTTTGTCTATTCTATTTTTGAACGTGTTTTTGTTTGCAGAATCGATTGCATCTTGTGACAGTAAATTCCAATCGTCGATCACTCTGTTTGTTAAATAATAATACCTGCATAATTTCTTAGTATATTGTCGATGAAGTCTTTTATTATGACGATATCTGTACATGCTGTGATAAAAACTCAAAGGCTCTTCAAATCTAATATATTCGGTTGAATTTAATATTTTAAACATTTCTATTAAGTCGCCTCTTCTTCTCCTTTCTTGTAAAGTTGGTAAACCTAATATTTTTCTTCTTTCTTCGTATCAGATACCTTTCAGTGATTCAATCCTTGTCGATCTACGTTGTACATTTTCGAGTCTCCTTATATCTTTAGTACAAAATGGGCTCCATACAGATGCTGCATATTCAAGCTGTGGCCTAATAGTTGACTTGTATAATAACTTTAATATGGAAACATCAAGATATTTAAATCCGTGTTTTAAAAAACCAGTGTTCGATTTGCCTTATTTGCTACACTGATAACATCATTTTCCCATTTGAGGTCATTTGATATTATCACACCTAAATCACTTTCAACTTCTGTTTTTTGCAAAATGTGATCTCCTAGTTTGTAACTAAATTGAGGATTCGAATTTCCAATGTGCATTGCTTTACACTTTTCTCTGTTGAATTTAATAGACCACTTATTCGACCAGTCTAATAACTTATTTAAGTCTTCTTGAAGAGCATTGTTGTTACTTTCATTATTAATTACTGACATTATTTTTGTATCATCTGCAAATAATTCTAATTTATTTAGTATGTTTACTTTTAAGTCATTTATAAATATGATAAACAGGAGTGGACCGAGGACAGAACCTTGGGGAACTCCACTTGTGACTTCCTGCCAATCTGAAACAAACTCACCCAGAACTACTCGTTGTTTTCTTATACTGAGAAATGATTTACACCATTGTAGGATATAGGATTGAAAACCATAACCATAAAGCTCGCAGCATAATTTCGATAAAGAAACTGAATCAAAGGCTTTTTCAAAGTCCAAAAATACTATATCAATATTATTACCAGTTTTAATTTTGCTTGTTATAAAATCTAAAGTCTCTAATAAATTGGAGCAGCAATTTTTACCATTAACAAATCCATGCTGTTCATTTGCTATTAACTTATCTAAAGCCAAATGGTTCATCATAACATTATGAATAATTTTCTCCATAACCTTACATACTATTGATGTTATTGATATTGGTCGATAATTTGAAGGATCTAACTTATCCCCTTTCTTGAATAGTGGAGTTATGTTTGCAGTTAACCATTCGTTTGGTATAACACCACTATAAAATGATATTTTAAAGATCAGTGATAAAGGATGAGAAAGTGATTTTGAACATTCTTTGAGAACACGAGGATGAATTTTGTCAACACCGATTGTTTTATTAACATTAAGGCTTACTAACTGATATTCAACATCAGTGTCATTAAAACTTGGATCGCTACAATGAAAATTACATTTTGAAGGAAAAGTTACATGGTCTAATACCTCATCTTTTAAAAATACTGAAACAAAATACTCATTTAAACAATTTGCAATATCTACTTCATTTGTTATAATTGAACCATCAAAGGTTTTGAGTGCTTTAATTGAATCTTTTATAACTATTTTACTATTTAAATATGCATAAACACTTTTAGGGTTGTTCTTTGAGTTTTTAGCCAGATTTAATTCAAAAGCTCTTATATCTTTATTGACTCTTTTTTTTACATTTTTGTTCAATGTTTTATAGTTATTTACCATGTCAGTTTGTAAATTTTCTTTCTAATTCATTCTGATCTGGATAAATAGATACTTTTTTAAAACTTTCAGAATCTTTTAGTTGCTTGGCAGCTTTTAGTATTGAAAATTTATCTGAACTATCAGGTAATTCAAACAACAAAGGTGTACTTGTTTCCATTTTTGTATTATTTCCATTTGTATTTTTGAAGCGATGGATTCTCTTTATTTTGTCAGGATTAATTTTTATTTCAGTAAAAAGATTTTTAAGAATATTTTCATCAAATCTTTTTCTATTTTCAGCATCCGAATCAGTCGAATTTTGTGTACCAAAAATAATAATATTTTTATCTCTTTTACTTACATTTTTACTTAAATCTATAAAACCTTGTGTTACCTTTATTTCTTCTGTAGATTTCTGTATATATATATATATATATATATATATATATATATATATATATATATATATATATATATATATATATATATATATATATATATATATATATATATATATAGTAATAATAATAAATCTTTAAAAAGTTTATATTTTTCTTTTATTCATTGTTATTCGATTTTTTGTAATATTGCATGTATTTAGTAACCGGGGCCCCAGCACCGGCTAAAAATTTAAGGCAAGAAAAAAATTTGTAATACTTAATATATTATAGTTTTATGCTTACACTTAATATTTATTAAATACTGGCAAACAAACTCTAATTTATTTGCAACAAGATTGCAAGCAACCACGATTAAGTTATGAGTTTTTTTATAACAGAGAATAAGTTAAATACTCGAAAACGTATAACTGAAGATTTAAAAAGTTGCAAGTTGTATAAAAAGTCAACTATAAGGTATTTTTGATGTTCAAGAAAAAAAATGGATTAATAAAATTTTTTTAGCATGGAGGGACAGATATAGTAAAAGAATACAAAGAATATAGTTTTTGAACAAAAAGCCAAGCAAGAATGAGTTTTGATTTACCGTAATAGAGATGATAGCACGTGTGAGCGTTGATCATGATTGTATTTGTAGAAAAAAGATAGAAATGCAACCTTTCAACAAAGGAAGAGTGGCTCAAGCTTGGCAGATAAAGTAGTTCTAATTACATTTAAAATGTGCTTTTAGACTTTGAGTGACTTTGTCTGAGAGTAAGAAGATTGTTATTTGTCAATATAAGTATGCCTACATTATTGCAATAATTTTTTGCAATAAATAAATGAGTTGTGATGTCTAACAAAAATTGTGATATTTAAGTCCAGAATTTAAACCCATAAGCCACTGCAAGCCTCAGAGACTAATAATAGGGTGAATATAAAATCGTAGGATAGTTGGAGAGGTCAAAGTGTTTTCTAGAGTTTTGAAAAATTGGAACACCTTATTTAGCACTTTTTAAAAGTTTACCAAAAGTTAAAGTTAGTTCTGGAGAACGCTTTTTTAAGACTATAACCGAAATCTATTCTAGAGCACAAACTGTAGAAGTGTTTAACTGAGAATTTACCTTAGCATTGAAAACCTGAGTGATTCCGATGCTTAACAATGGTTTAATCTGTTCAATTGACAGGAAGAGAATGGCCATTACATTCAAGAGTCAAATTAGAGTAAGATTTTTTTGCAAATAACTCTGCTTTATTCTAGGGAGAAGTAAAAAGATTATTCCCATGAATTAGAGATTAAATGTTAGACTTTACTTAATGACATTGTTGAAGACAAACCAAAAGTCTCCAAAACCTAACATCCGAGATAAGATACAAATAAAATGAGAATAAATAAGCTTAACATCAAACAGGACTTTTTTACATTGGCTTCTTGCAATAATAAATAGACATTTGTTTTTAAGAGAGATGTTCTGTAATAAATATGAAAAAAATGATTAATGTTTAATAAAGCAAATGCTCAAGATGGTGAAAAATAAGGAGTAGAATGAGACTTGACTTAAAATTGAGAAGTAATAAAAACTTCCAAACTTTTACTCTAAAAGGAACAAGAGCTTCCAAGATGCACTTTATGCATACATATTATGGGTATAAATGTATATGTTTGCTATTTATTTAGACGCTCGCATACAATTTCCTTTCATTGTTATATTAATTTTAGTATTTATATGGTGTGGTATTTGCTGAAAGAAAAGATGATGTGATGGATGTGTAGGGTGATTCTAGCAAGGCTAGAAAAAGAGGCATAATATAAGACAGATTAAAAAAAATGTTGTATCAAACAAGGTTTGTTAGAAAAGAATAAAGTAATTTAGGTATCAAATTGAATTTCTAGATGAAAATGTCGCACTCAGTGACGTCGATGACTCTAATAGCTTTAATCAAAAAATTGAAAGCCAATACTATACAGTTATTGAATCTTCTCAAATCTTCAAAAAAATAAAAATAGTTTTTCAATTTTAAACATTAATATTCGAAGTTTAAATAAAAATTTTGAAAATCTAAGGTTTTTGTTGGATGAATTAAAACACGATTTTAAAATTATTTGTCTAACGGAAACTTGCTGTAAGCGTGGTGAAACAATTGCCCAATTTGAACTAATTAATTACTCATCAGTTCATCAACCACGTGGTTTTGGTGTTGGTGGGGGTGTATGTATTTTTGTTCACAACTCAATTTGTTATAATTTACGTCACGATCTCTGTGTAAATGAAAAAGATTGTGAGTCATTATGCATTGAAATAATAAATAAAACCACAAAAAAAATAATTATAAATGCCACATTTAGACCTCCATCTTCTAGCTTAAAAAAATTTAAAAATCATCTTAAACCATTCTTAACAAATATTAATAAAACCCGAAGTCATGCCTACTTAGTTGGGGATTTTAACATAGACCTAATAAACCATGCTTCAAATAATAATGTTAACAATTTTATTAATGCTCTTCTTCAATATAATTTAATTCCGTCAATAAACAAGCCAACGAGAGTGACTAACAACTCTTCTACACTTCTTGATAATATAATAACTAATAACTTTCTTAATAACAGTCTTTACACAGGCATAATCAAAACTGACTTATCAGATCATTTCCCAACATTTCTAGTTACTAACAATATATTATTTAACAGTATTCTTTCTCAATCCATTATATTTAGGCGACAGATCAATGAAAACTCGGTAAAAAAATTTCAAAATCTTTTAAAAGACAACGTTGATTGGAATTTGGTATTGCAGTCACATGACGTTAACAACGCATATGATCTATTTTTAAATCAATTCTGCAAGCAATATGATAAAGCATTTCCTGAAAAAAAAACAAACTGTAAAAACCAAAACTGTTTTAACTCCATGGATGTCTAACGGGTTACTAAAATCTTCAAAAAGAAAACAAAAGTTATATGATAAGTACTTGAAAAAAAAAAACTTATAAAAACGAAATGACATATAAAAATTATAAAAATATATTTGAAAAAACAAAAAGAAACTCAAAAAAGCTTTATTATGCAAAGCTATTAAGCAAAGCCACCAGAAACACTAAAAAAACATGGAGTGTAATTAAAGAAATAATAGGAAAAAATATTTATGCGAGAAACATTCTGCCAAAAAAAATAACAATTGATAAAAACACAATTTATGATAAATCAATTATTGCTGAAAAACTTTTTTAGCAATAATTGATTTATCATAAATTTTTTTTTTTTGTTTTGAATTTGGCATTAAAAATTCCTATGAATTCAACACCATTTGAATCTTATTTAAAAAGTTACGATAAAGTCATGGATGAACCTAATTTAAAACTAATTGAATTGCAAACCGCCTTTTTTTGCCTTAAAACTAACAAAAGTGCTGGATTTGATAAAATTAACGTTAATGTTGTAAAATCAGTATATAATATAATAGAACCCTCGTTATTTCACATATTTAATCTTTCACTTAAAACAGGTATCGTCCCTGAAAAGCTAAAAATTGCACGAATCTCGGCGATATTTAAGTCTGGAGATGACTCAAATATTTCTAATTATAGGCCAATATCTATTTTACCTTGTTTTTCAAAATTACTTGAGAGGATAATGTACAATAGACTTTTTAATCACTTATCAGAAAACGACATGCTGTATTCAAAACAATTTGGTTTCAAAAAAAAATAATTAACGGAGCATGCAGTGATTCAACTAGTAAATCAAATATCAAGTGCATTCAGTAGTAACTACTTTACCTTAGGAGTTTTCATTGATCTGTCAAAAGCTTCCGATACCGTTAATCATAATATACTAATAAAAAAACTTTAACACTATGGTGTAAAAAACAACAATTTACTTTGGTTCAAAAGTTATTTGGCCGATAGAAAACAATTTATAGTTTATGAACAAAAACAAACATTTCCGACTGCCGTAACTTGTGGGGTTCCCCAGGGCTCTTTTTTAGGACTACTGTTGTTCCTAGTGTATATTAATGATTTAAATTTAGCAACAGACCCATTAAATTGTATTCTTTTTGCAGATGATTCCAATCTTTTTTACTCCCACAGTGATATTAATACACTATTTGAAACAACAAACGAACAATTATTGAAAGTTAATGAGTGGTTCAAAAGTAATAAACTTTCTCTAAATGTGGATAAAACCAAATTTATTTTGTTCCACAAAGTTAATAAATCAAAAAATATTCCCATCAAATTGCCTAATCTAATAATAAATAACACTAGCATTAAAAGGGAAAACTCAGTAAACTTTCTAGGCGTAATCTTAGACGAACATTTACGTTGGAGTTTACATACAAAAAGTATTGAAAATAAAATATCAAAAAGTTTAGCAATGATATATAGGGCTAAACCATTTTTAAGCAGTAGTTCTTTGAAAAGTTTATATTTCTCTTTTATTCATTGTTATTTAACTTAATGCAATATTGCATGGGCAAGTACAAACCATACAAAATTAAAAAAATTGTACTGTAAACTAAAACACGCGTGCAGAATAATTTTTGGAGCTAATAGAACACTACCTTGTGAGCCTCTTCTGCGTACACTTGGAGCATTAAATATATATAAAATCAACTTAAACCAAGTTTTAATGTTCATGTATAAAACAAATTTAGGATTATCTCCTAAAATATTTCAATCCTATTTTGACAAAATAGTTCATAAATATCCAACAAAATTTTCAAGTAACAACTTTGTTGTCCCAAAATATAATTCAAAACTAACTTCATATACAGTTCTTTATCGTGGACCCTACTTTAGGAAAATGTTTCCCAAAATTGTAAATACACATAAAACTAGTATAGAGCAGTTTTAAAATGAATCAAAACAAGCATTCTTACTTATGGATTTTAATATATCCGATTTTAAATGTTTTTTTTAATTAAAACTCAAATACATAAAAATAATTAATACAAAATTATGTCACTGAGTGTATCAACATTTTTTTTTTCATTATTATCTTAATTATGGTATTACCTCTATGACGTTTGCTAATTTATTTACGTTATTTCTATGAAGTTGACTAATTTATTTTTGCTATTTCTATGGTGTATATTAATTTATTTACTTTTTATTTTTAAATCTTACTTTAAATTTTTAATTCTTAATAAATGATAATATCTTATTTATTTTTTCTTATTCTGAAAAAATGATCTTACTCTTTCCTTAAAGTTTTATTCTTTAAGTTTTTCTTTAAATGATAAGGAATTGTTATCTATTTTACTTTTTTATTTTTTTTATTTTTTTTATAAATAGTTTGTTAACTATAGATATTTAAATACTACGGTTTTTGTAAATACGTGAGAATAGGGCTCGGTGATAAGGCTAAATTAGTCTTCTTCTTGCCCTGCCAATATTTATTTTTATTTATGTGCTTCGAAACTGTATGTATTATTTAACGGCAAAAAAAAAAAAAAAAAAAAAACATGTAGAGAGGTAGCAGCTTCAGTAGAAAATTATGATGACGATGATGATAATAACGATTATAATGATTATGTTGATCATAATGATGTTTATATATGCATACATTTGCAAAATATAAAATGAATTTCTGAATAATAAAATATACTTTATGATGTATAAATATTTATGCAGGCCCGGTCATAACGCCAGCTATAGCTACACTTTATCACCTGGCCCCGGCCCTGGTCAAATATCAACCCCGGTAAATGTGATTTATGACACTTACTATGTGATACATTTACTATTTTAAGATTTGTACTTGCTCATTGGATGGGTAAGTACAAATCTTAAAAACAAAGTTGAACAGTAAACAAAAACATGCGTGCAGAATATTATTTGGAGCTGATAAAATTGTACGATGCAAGCCTCCTCTGCGTATACATGGCGCAGAAAAGTTCATAAAATCAACTTACACCAAGTTTTGATGTTTATGTATACACTCTAAAAAAACAAACGCCAATATAACGTATGATTTTGAAAAAAGTAAACACTATCCGTTATATTGGCGTTTTATTTTTTTGTGTGCGTCATAATTTCTTTATGCTTGATCAATTCCCAACAAATGGTAGAGTCTACCGTTATATTTATCCGTTATATTTATCCGTTATATCTATCTCTCGTTTTATGCGTTATATTTTTTCGTTCTAAGGCTCTTCTTGATCCAAACGCTCTAAAAGAATCTCTGAAGTGATAACTGTATTAATAAATAAATATAATAACAAAATTTAATAAATATTTATTAAATTTTATTATTATTTTTATTAAAAGAGTTATATATTTAAAATAAAAAAAATATGAAAGCTATAAAAGTTACTTATAAAAATCGTAGCGAAATAGTTCAAATTGTTTGCATTTGTTCAACAAAGTAAGTATTTGTGTTGTTATATCAATAACCCATATGTAAATATATTATAAATTATAGATACAATTATTGTATGTATTACTATAATTTGTAACAGACATACATATGGCTTATATAAATGTATGTACATATGGGTTTTATATATATATATACATACATATATATATATATATATATATATATATATATATATATATATATATATATATATATATATATAAAATTATATTTTTTAGTTTGTCTGACATTCAAAGTCATTGAAATTATTGGTTTGAAATGGCTTGGATGCCCAGTTAATGAAACAAATTTTAATGCATTATTAAATGAACAATCACTGGAGTTTGTGGTCGACATCCAACAAACAGATACCTTTAACAACCAATCTCCATCTCAATCTTCAGGTTCTCATTCTGATCTTCAATCATCATGCTCCACGTCATTCAGCTTTCTTAATGAATTACAAAATAACGATATTTTTTCTGAAGATATTAATAGTCGCAAGCAAAGACGCCTTAATGATTTTTTTCCTGTTCCTTTTCCATCAACTCCATCAGTTCAAATCAATTTTGCAACCCCAATTGATGTCACCAAAAATCAAGCTCAACCATGTTCAACAGCAAATTTATCTTCAAATACCAATCAGTTGACAGACACTTTAAATTCAAAACGAAAGGTATTTTCATATAAATGTAATTGCTGTACTTTTACGAATTTTAGGTACTGTTTGATGAAGAATCACTTACAAATTCATGGAAACAAAGCTTTTATTATTTGTGATATATTTTTTTCAAAGTTTAAGACACTCTATGGATTTCAAAAGCATACCGAGCAATGTTCAGCACTTGTAGAAAGTAGTCTTGATGTTGAAATAATTGAAGAAGTAGAAGAATATCAAGTAACTGACGATAACTTAGGAGCATTAGCTTTGCATCTTCAAGGTAAGCAGAGGTGTGCTCAAAAGATTTTAGATTCACTTTTTTTGCATCTAAAGGAAATGCTGTCAGTGCCAGATATTAATGTTTCAACTAAAATCTTGCTGTGAAATGTTATCATCTCAAAATTGTCGTGAGAAGTATTTTGTGAGAGTATTCAAAATGCCTTTAGTTAAATCTGTTGGACTGAAGAAACAAGGTTGTATTGTACCATTTTTAGACACATTGTCTTTTTTACTTCAATCTCCTGAGATTGCTAAATCTATTGATCATAAAATTAGTATAGCAATTTACTGTGATGATCTCGGTATCACAAATCCAATTGGTAAAGCTAAACACAAACTTTGGCAATGTATTTTCAAATTCTTAATATTCCTGCAAAATACCGTGGCAGAACATCAACCATATTTCCTTTAGCATTTACAGGTAGCAAGATGTTGAAAGACAGTTTCTTCCTTTGTGAGCTGTTAAGTGATTTTTTTGATGTGATGTCAAAACTTATGACGGGGATAGAGTTAACAGTATTAGGAGTTCCTAATGTAATAACAGGTGAGTTATGTTATTTTTCTGGCGATTCATTAGCTGCAAATGCCATTGGTGGATTTAAAGAAGGCTTTAGCAGGAAGACTGTTAGGTGCTGCAGAGTGTGTAATTCAACTAGAAGGGAGATGTATGCAAATACTAGACACGAGCAATGTTCTATACGTGATTTGAAAGAACATTTAATTAGATTAAAAGAGTTAGATTCTGGACTAAGACCTAAAGATAAAATTAAGTGGTCAAAATATTATGGGATATCCTCTTCAAGTGTGCTTTTATCAATTCCATTATTTGATGTAACCAAACAAATTTTATTTGACCCTATGCGCGATCTTTTAGAAGGTGTTGTTCCTCTTCAGTTAGAACTGTTTCTTGCATATGCAGTTGAAAGTAATTTTATAACAGTATTATCACTAAATACATGGCTACAATCATTTATCTATCCATTTCAGATTGAAAAACCTAGTCTAGTTTTAAAAACATGTAAAATTAAAGGAAGTTTAGGAAGTGGTCAAATACAAAAACTCACAAGAGTTTTACCTTTTTTTTTATTGAAAAATATTTTACCTCATAATGAACATCTTAAATGCTTGCTAAAGTTGATACAAATAGTTCAGCTATGTATGTCTCCAATGATATCAGAAAAATCTTACTGATTTAAAAGAAATCATTGCTGTGCATCATGAACTATTTTTGGGTTTATATCCTTATAGATTTATACCAAAGCTTAATTTCCTAAAACACTATCCATTTCAGGCATCTACATCAGGACCTTTAAGAGAGTACATGTGCATGGCTTTTGAGCGAAAACATCAAGTGGTTAAAAACTATCGACATTTTAACTTTAAGAACATTCCATATACAGCATGTAAGGCAATGATAGCAAACACCACTTCACATTTTTTTAATTCATTAGGTGTGATTAAAACTGATATCTATTGTGAGGAGGATGAGTTAAAATATATGTCAGGAGCAATACAAAGTGCAAAAATTGATGGCATTTTATATAAAATTGGATCAGTTATAACTGTTTTTGAAAATGACCTTATTTTCCATCAAATCACTAAAATAATATCAAAATCTAGAAAGAGACACTTTGAAACGATCTAGTTAAACACTACATTTTAACGTTTATTCCACCTGCATATTGCCTGCATTTTCTTCATGGAATATTGTAGTTCCTGAGAATTTACAGTTTCCATGGTGCACGATTACACTATCAGTTGGTGATGTCATCCTTGTATTTCCACTTGCTATTCCAAATTTATCTTTTAGTAGTGTTTCAAATCAGCAAATACAATAAAATTTGTGGAATTTATTATCTTTAAGACTGTTCAAGATCATATTTTAAACCAATCTTCATTAAAGTTTTTAAAAAAAGTTTATATATACACTAAAAGCTAAATAATAATAAATATTAGAAAATACTAAAACTCTGTTTTATTTATTTTGTAATTATTAGATAATAATGGCTATAAAGCAATATAAAATCTTTTAATAGATTTAGATTTTAATAGATTTTGATAGATTTAGCTTTTCAACCACTTATAGAAGTTTAAATGGTTGAATAAAAGTTTATATGTTTTATAGTGTTATAAACTAGATGACTTTATTATGATGGATAGTTAGATATTCTTTATATATAAAAATAATACAACTAAAATTAGTTGTGCTAACTCTACTAACATGTTGAATAAGATACTAGTATGAATCTAAGAATATGAAACATTTTATTGAGTAACTCTCTGGTTTTCAACTTTTTAATAAACTCAACTTAAAGTTTTACAGTAAAAAGTTGTATTATTGAATGGTATAAACAATTTAATTTTCACTTATATGTGATATTGCTGTAAAAAATGACTATTTTACTATTTTCTAACCTTGTTATTTTACTTTTTAATGTTGAGATTGAAAAGTTCATGTTTATAAGGTTTTAAAATTAGGATATTTTTAGAAGTCTAAAGTCAAACTTCCTCAATTGGATGTGGATCTTCTGTTAACTTATTTTTCTAAGCCAATTATAGAATTGCTCAATGGAACTAATAATGTTTATGTTATGAAAGAACTAAAGAATGCTCTTACTCAATTTTCAGCATTAAAGGTGACTGGCAATGACCCGTTTGGTAACAGAGAGTTCTTCTCGCGTCTCAAGACTACTTTAAGAGACCTCTATCCTGAGTTCAAGGACGAATGGGTATGTTTTTTACAAGTAATTTTCCACATACTTTTTTCTTGTTGTAACTCTTTCATTTTATAAAAAAATGTATTAATAATAATAAAATTTTTTGTTATTAATAATAATTACAAAAAAACTGCTCAACTGAAATTGCTTACTGCTTAAAATAGTTTAATGTGTATGTAAATTGCTTAACTCTTAAGACATGGCCTGAAATAGCTTTTATACATTGTTTTCTGTCATTCACATTCACCAACTTAACTTGCATTTATTAATAAACTTGTGTCTGATTTTTTGGTTTATAAAATAAAGCACACATCCAATGTAACAACATTATGTAGTCTCCATAGATTGTTTGGGAATTTTTCATCGATTTTGATTGGTTAATTTGTGAGGTTTCCACTGTGTTGGTAGTTTTTCTTGTTAAGTTTGTTTTGAACAAAACAATTGATTATGGAAGTACATAGATTAGATTTGATGAAAAAAGGATAACTGTTTAATATTGTATTTGGTTTAAACCTATGTTTTAAGAACTATTATTTCTGTATTTAGGAACCATTATTTCGGCAGATAAGCAATAATCTCCGTCAACAAAGATGGTCTAAGGTGAATGAAAGTTCCTCAAAATTTTTACAACTAGCTAGAGGGCATAATAGTTTAGCCATCAAAGATATCGGGACACTTGCTGAACCAGTTTTATCAGCTGAGTTAGAGCTCAAGGTATTAACAGTTAGTTTATAATTGATTTATTTTCTGTATTGATACAAAAGATGTTATTGATAGCCAAAGTACTATTTTAATCAATGATATCTTTTTTTTCTAAATGTTACTGAACTATTAATTATTTATATTATTTTTATTACAGAATGAACTTGCAAAAGCTGTTCCATCTGTTGCTGTATTGAGCATCCTCAACAGAAGCCTATATCATCATCTAATATATTCAATCAAATTCCGCATAGACTTCGAATAGCTCTATCTCTTCTTATTGAAGAATTTAAAAGGTTTTTTCCCCAACATGAAAATATTGTTACTAATTCTAGATGGTTTCTTAAGGCTGCATTTAGTGATAATGTGAATGTTGTTTCAAGCATGACGGAACTGCAAAAATTGTTTATTTCTAAAAAAAGCAAAGATGTTCTTTTTTTGCTATCACATGTAAGTAAAAATAAGTTAAAATGCGGTAATGGTGTAGTGGTAAAGCACTCGCTTCATAAGCAAGAGGTTCCGAGTTCGAATACAAGTTGAGTGCGGTACTACCAGGGACGTGGTGGGGCCACGTCCCTGGTAGTACTGCACTCAACTTGTTTTTCCACGCAGAAGCCTTAATTAGTCTTAATATTGTTTTTGGTCTTTGAGTTTTTGTTATAATATTGTTGACAAATGTTCAAAACTAATAATATCTAAAAAAAAACTTCACATTATTTTATAATTAAATTTGATTAAAATTACTGACGAAAGTCTTAAAAATTTTAATAAACCATAACCTGTATGACCTTGTAAAATGATAAATATAGTTTTGAAGAAAAGATTTTTTATTGACTCCAAAATATATCTGTTTGTGTGTGTTTGTGCCTGTGTGTGTGATATAACAAAAAAAAAAAAAAAAATAGCAATAACAAAATAAAAAACAAAAACAAAAAAAAAAAAAAAAAAAAAATATTATTTATGCTTTTGTTTTAATAAATACCAATAGTTGATGATTATAAAAACTTTAGAACCCTAAAAATAGTACCTGTGTCTGCAGATGTTACTGGTTCGGTTATATAGTACATTTTATTTATAAAATGTATTTTTTAGTGGGAATATCGTCTTGTACCAATAATAATGTTATATATTTTCATAATTAGTTTCAATGATTTTTTAAATTAAACATTTTTAATAATCTTTAGTTAGCAACAACATTTTGTATCTGTGGTAAAGTTACACTTATCTTTTCAGTATGAGTAATCATTTCATAAATTTTAAAAGTGTCATTTACTTATCCACTTTTTTATTATACAGATTCAAGTATCATCAACATCTGGTACCAGTGGTAAAGTTACATATATCTTTTCACTACAAGTATATTCTTTATAGATTTTAAAGGGGTTGTTTACTTGTTTGTTTTTTGTATTTATTAGTGGCATCAACATCTAGTAGCAATGATAAAGTTATATCTTTTCAAAATAGTTGTAAAAAACTAATTAAATGATTTTATATTATGCCCTGTTTTATGATGTGTTCTTAGGTGGTGACAACTTTTATTTCCAATGATAATGTCACTTATTATATCTTTTCAAAATCATTTTAAATGACATACATTTTGAAGATAATTTTGTGCTTGTTATCTTTTCTATTTTGAAGTCTTTAATGACGTCTGGTAGCAATGGTAAGGTTATATCTTATCAAAAATGATTGTTATGACATAAATGATATAAGGAAATCATAAATAAAATGATACAAATGACTTAGTATGAGAAGATATCTTTTTTTATTGCTCATTTTACTTTGTAATCTTTAGTGCTAACAGCATTTAGCACTAGTGGTAAAGCTGCATGTATCTTTCTACACGACTTTGTATTCCATAAACTATTAAGTTATTTGCTTATTAGACTTTTTATTTTAAATTCTTTAGTGGCACCAACACTTAGTAGACATGGTAATGTTATATTTTTAAAAAATTATTATAAACAACTATTTAAATTAATATATATTATACATATTTTTAATTTAAGTTATTTGGTGGCTGCAACATTTATTACTGACGGATCAACATCTGGTACCACTTTCAAAGTCACAAGTATCTTTTCACTGTAAGTATATAATCCATATATTTTGATGAGTTTGTCTGCCTGTTTTCTTTTTTTCTTTTATTTATGAGTGATATCAATGGCAATTGTGACATCAGTAGCAATGGTAAAGTAATATCTTTTCGAAATATTTGTAAATAACCAATAAAATGTTTATGATTTTATGTCATACCCTATTTTATGATGTGTTTTTTCAATAATAATCTTACCGATGATGTCTTTTAAAATCATTATAAATGACATTTTGAAGATGTTTTTTTTCTTGTTATGTTTTGTATTTTGCAGTCTTTAATGGCATTGACATCTGTTAGCAATGATAAGGTTTTATCTTTTTAAAGTGATTATAAATGACTTCGTAAAAGAAGATGCCTTTTAAATTATTGTTCATTTTATTTTGTAACCTTTAGTGGCAACAGCATTTAGTAGCATTTAAAGGTACATGTATCTTTTCAATACGAGTTTATATTCCATAAATTATTAAGGTGTCATTTGCTTATTATTCTTTTAATTTTATATCTTTAGTGGCATCGACACTTAGAAGCTATAGTAATGTTATATCTTTGAAAAATAATTATAAACAACTGTTCAAATTAATATATATTATACCTTTTTAATATATATCTTACCTTTATTTAGTGGCATCAAAATCAAGTAACAATGGTAAGGTTATACCTTTTTAAAATACTTATAAATGATCAATTAAATGAAAATATATTATAAAACACACATGATATAAATTGGATATCTTTTTTCGTTTTGTAATTTTGAGTGGTGTCAACATCTTGTACCCAATTTTAAGGTTATATATTATACATTTTTTAAATGCTTATAAATTGTATATGTAAACTTTAGACACTTGCAATTATTTTTTAATTTATTTTACTAATTTTATTACATTTCTATGTTCACAACCAATACATATAATAATAACTTAACTGAACATACAATAATAGTTTAACTGATCATAGTCAATTAAATTATTTATATAGTGATTATTATTTTAAAGCGTTTTTGTTTTTGTTTTTTAATACCATGTGCTTGTAAAAATGGTATCAGTATAATAAATATAACGCCAAATATAACGCATTTGCCGTTAGGTCATCTTCTCTTCAATATAACGCCAATATAACGCCAGATTTGAGCAAATATAACGGATAAAACTAACGCCAAAATAACACCAATATAACGGCAATATAACGCCAATATAACGCCAATATAACTGATAACTGGCGTTATATTTTTTTTTGTTATTTTGGCGTTAGTTTTTTTAGAGTGTAAGATAAAGGTAGTATATAATATTTTAGTTCTATTTTGAAAAAGTAGTGCATAAATGCCGACAAAATTTTCAGATAATAACTACATTGTCCCTAAAATGAATTCAAAACAAATTACATATTCAATTCAATATTGTGGACCTTATTTGTAAAAAAAGTTTTTCCTAATTAAAGTTTTAGCTTTTAACTAAAATAAAGTTTTCCTAATATTGTAAATTCGAAAAAAGTTAGTATTCTACAGTTTAAAAATGTATCGAAACATGTGTTATTACTTATGAGTTTTAACATATCCAGTTTTAAATGATTCTTTTAAACTAAAATTCAGTTATTTAAAATGTCTCATGTATCAACTTTTTTTCATTAATTCAGCTATGGTGTTTTCTCTAACCTTTAAAGTTATTGCTAAAATCTAATATTTGTTTATTATTATTTGTTTTTACATATATAATTTTCGATAACTAATTTGTATTGTATAAATATATATATTTATAAAATAAAATATTATATATATATTTTTTTCTTTTTTTTTTTACATGTTTATTTTACAACTACAAAGTATTTACAAGTAACCAATCAAGATTGGCGGTAAAGATATACAAATATAAATCATAAATATAAAGTTCGAAATAAATAAAAATAAAAATACGAAGTAAATAAAAATATAGTTGCATACAACTCCGAGACATGATTAAAATAAGTACCTATTACAACAATATTATAACGTGTACGTAAGAAAAATCCGAGAAATATATCTCTTTATTATTTCAATTAAAATACAAAGTACAATAAATTAAAATAAATCTGCTGATTTTTCGGAGGAGTGTTTAGATGTTTCACTATAAGTTTATTTACCACATTTCAAAATAATGTTAGTGTATAAATATGATAAAAACGAAACTTGTGTAAGATTGATGAAAAGAATTATAGCTCATTTAAATGCTATTTAAAATCACAATAAAAATCACAATAAAGAGAGTTCAGATTCCGCGAAAGTACTATTTACAAACATCCCTTTTCTTTTATGCGTTTCACAACTAACTTCTTGAATGCTTTCTTGTCTAACAACTTCAATTCATTCGGTAATTTATTGTATAATTTTATACCGTTGCAAAGGATTGACTTTATTCCACTTTTCTTGTTTTGAATTTTTAAGTGATACTTTGCTGCATTTCTTGTGCAATAATTATGCATTTCACTGTTTATTTTACAAAATTCTCGGAAGACATCCATTTTCTGTAATTGAATTGTATTGTGTCTAAATGTCAATACTTTCACTTGAATATTTTCTTTTACAGATAGCCAGTCGAATCGAACAAACATGTCTTTACTATGTGAACCAGTCACATTTTAAGATCGTTCTCATAGCTTTGTTTTGTAACTTCTGAAGTATTTTTATATCATTTATACTTGCATCTAAGAATAGTGTTTTGTAACTTCTGAAGTATTTTTATATCATTTATACTTGCATCTAAGAATAATGAAGCACAATATTGAAAATGAGGTGCAATAATTATATTAAAAATTAACGTTTTTGTCCACCTAGTCAGATATTTAGCAACTCTGGTAAAATACCCAGTAATCTTAGCAATTTTATCTGCAATATATTTAATATGTTCAGAAAAATTCAACATATTGTCAATTTTAATACCCAGGTATTTGACACATTCACTGAATTTAACTCTTTCATTTTTCAAAATGATATATATGTTGGGATATTTTACAGTGATACTCAAGTATTTCACTTTAGAGCTTGTAATCAGCATACCCACATACTTGCATTCAGTTTCAGTCCATTTCCACTAAACCAGGTAGTAACTACTTCCAAGTTTAAGTTTAATTTCATTATAGATTCTTCGTAATTATTACCTTCAATGCAAACTAATGTGTCATATGCAAAGAGGTTGATGTTTACATATCTGGAACAACTGTTAATATCATTCATGTATATTTTGAATAACAGGGGTCCTAGCACTGACCCTGAAGCACATCAACGTCACAGAGTAGTTCCGATGATAACTGATCGCCAATTCTAACTCTTTGAGTTCTTCATGTTAAGTAATTTTCAATCCATTGTAGAACAACGCCTCCCACTTTATAACACTTTAATTTTTCAAACAATACATCCCTATTGATGGTTTCAAATGCTCTCTTTAAGTCTAACATAACTGCGATGACAAACATGTCATCATTAATTGCTGCTTTACATTTTGAAATGAATAATTGAACTGCTGTTTCAATGGAGTGATTTTTTCTAAATCCAAATTAATTTTCATTAAATAGCTTATTCTCTTCAAAATAAGTACACAACTGTATATGTGCACATAGTTCAAATATTTTTTCATACACTGCTAACATATTTATTGGTCTCATATCTTGTGGTAACTTGGGAGATGTCACTTTTAGTATGGGCACTATAGTAGATCTTTTCCAAGTTTTAGGTACAAAACCTGTTCTTAAAGACAAATTAATTATTTTCAGCAAATTTAAACTAATGACTGGGTAGACTTTTTTAAAAATTGGTACATTCATACCTTCACACATACTTTTTTTGTCTTTTAAATCAATTACTATTTTGTCTAGTTGGTTTTTAGAAATTTCTCTGAATTCATTTCTTCCCTTTACATTATAAGGTATTTTTATGTGATCAGCAGCCACATATTTATTCGACTTTGTTATTGATTTTTCAATATCGATAATATACTATATAATATGTCGATAATACTCTGAATGAGAAATTCATTGTATTTATCAGCAATGGATTTATCACTTGAATCCTCAAACTTGACATCTTCCCAAAAATCAAATTAGGCTTTATATTTAGTTTCAGTCAAATTTTTTAAAGTCTTCCACATTGCAACACTTTTAATCAATTTTAGTTTTATAGTAGTTGGCTTTCAATTTTCTCAATAGGTAGGTTTTGATATTTCTTAATTTTTTATGAATTTTGAATTGTTTGAAGCAACTTTCTTCACTTAAACCAAGTAATTTCATTGTTTTAAATTTACTCCAATTTTGTAGTTATAGGAAGCTTGCAGAAGACTTAAGTCAGTCTTGTCATCGAGTACCTTTTTCAGAGACGTGTAATACACATAAAAAATCAGTTGCATACGTGGTATATATGTATGTGTTACTTATACACCTTGCTATTAATATTATTTTTTAATCAATTTGTATTAAAATTTAAGTTGCATTTATTTTATTTTTTTATTCAAATTTAAAAAAATAAAAAGTTTAATTTGATTAAGTTTTTAATTTAATTTGATTTTTAGTTTTATTTTCAGAGACTGTTCGTTTTTTAAGCTTAATAGTGATTCGTTTCTGGAAACTAATTTGTTGAATGAGTAGGAACCATGATATGTAATTGAGAATTTTGAGAGTCTTGTTGTTTCAAAAGGTATCTTAAAGTTGCCTGTTGTTCTTGTATTGGATTTATTTATATTGCTTTTAAAAAAATGTGATGTAAAATGTTCTGGAACCAGAGTTTATATTTAAGCAAAAAAAGTATTTTTTGAAAAATATACATTTAAA
>NC_088923.1:1470000-1472500 GCF_038396675.1 Hydra vulgaris | reverse complement strand
CGACTTTATTTTTAAACTGCGATGTAGTATTATCGCTAAAAATGTAAATTTCTTGGGTATTAAATGAAATAAACTCCAAGAGCTTATCCAAATTTGCAATTAAGGAGGTCTTTGTGTGATCCAGAGAGTCAGATGCAATGGTGAAAGTTTTAAGATTTTTTTGCCAGATAGCTGCAGTTAAAAGAGAAATTTATACTTATAGTTTTCTGCATTGTCAACCTGAATAGTAGCAACATTCAATGATGGATTCATGGATTTAATAATGCTTAGTTTAAAACATTTAGATTGGTTACCCTTAGCATTGGCATGAATTGTGAATTTTTCTCTCATACCCATAATGTGAGCAATCAATTCTTTACCACTTCCAAACTTTTTAACTTTTCCGATTACAGCCTAACGCTTTTCATTTGGTTTCTGCCATTGGTACCAACTTGTTTCAAAGTTAAGGGGTTCAATGGTGGCCAGGAATTGCTTGAAAAACTTTAGATCTTTGCATTTGTTGCATTTGTTGTAGAAACAATCATTTAATGAGTCCTTACAAACAAAATTTTGAGACACATCTTTTCCAATTTTAATGTTAGACAACAGTAAACGATCAACTTTCACCAAGGAATCCAAAGCAAATCGCATATTTTCGTGGTAAGTACAAACGCATACATTAGGAGGCAAATTTGCGATAGATCGAACGTTTACTGGTCGTAGTTCACAAAACCTGCTTAATCCAATCTTGATATCTAAGTGATCATCATATTTAAAAAGCTGGTACGCTTCTTTCATGGTTAAAAGAAGGTGACTTGAATCTTTATCTTCTTTCCATTTTCAATTACTAATACAAAGTCCCTAACATTTGAAGACAGTCGACTAATGTCATCTTCGCAGTAGAACTTTTTACTTTTATTTCTACTTCAGTTAAAGCTGGATTATTCACGCTATTTAATGGAAGAGTAGTTTCTTTGTTGAATGATCCATTCAGCAATGTGGCTAGGACTTCGTAACGTTGTGCGGGAACTTTGGGCAATGATTTTTCGACTTTCTTGAGCAATTTCCCTTTTGTTTGAACACTCATAATGGTAGAAAAATCAACTGTTTTTGCAGAATCTTTCTTTTTGATTCGATACTTTCGGACTTTTTTCTTTATTTTTTCTCATTCTTTCATTTTTTTTTTCGGATCTTGTTTTAAACGTTGAAGATGAGCTTTTTAGTGATCAGCATGCATAGATTTTTTCCGTTCGAAATCACGCTGGCGATAAGCAGCTTGATAAGTTTTAACTCTCTGTTTAGAACTTTTACCCATTTTAAAATGCAAAGCAAATTTTGCTAAGTTTTGCTTGAATAACTTTTAATTAATCAAAACTTATTGACGTAAAAAGAATAAAAAAAACTTTTAGGGAATTGCGATGTAAAATAGTTTTCGTCTTTATAAACAACCGTAACTTAAAAACTTTTTTGTTTTTTTCAAACCCTCTTGGGAGTTGCGATGAAAAACGTTTTTTTTATGCTAAAAAACTTTACGAAAAAAGGGCTAAAACTTTTGTAAATAAATGTAGTTTTAACTTACGTCACACAAACTCAAAATTAAAATGTGCCTTAACTATAACATAATAACATCGTTATTCAAAAATCTTAATGTGTAAATAAAAGTTTTAATATTCTTTCACATATAATATTACAAAATTTATGATTTTAAATTAAAACAAAACTTGATCATGTTTTTGTTAACTTACGTTACATGAAAATTGCAAAAGTTATTTTACTATTTTTCGAAATATATTCATTTTTTTTTTTAAATCTGACCAACAAGAAATTAAACATTTTATCTCCATTATCACGTTATAATATTTCGGAATATACAAAAAAAATCTATATATATATATATATATATATATATATATATACATATATATATATATATATATATATATATATATATATATATATATATATATATATATATATATATATATATATATATATATATATGTATGTATGGTTCACACACTTTTTTCGCAACCAATGTTTCTGCAAATTGTTATTTTTATCTTTTGGTGACGCAGTGTTGAATAACCTAGAAGTGGCCGAAATTATTTTTTTTTGTATTTTAGTAACTCTTAAGTAAATGAGTACTTAATAAAAAAAATAATAATAAAAAAACCATTTTTTTTTTTTTTAATTTTATTTTTTAATCTTTAGTAATTACAAATTCATGTTATTTAGTTAATCGTGATCAAAATAAAGTAATATCATTTATATATGCAATATACTAGACAGCAAATATAGTAGTTAAAATCGTGTACATATATAGAAATGTTTATAATTAAAAATAGTTTAGAATTCGTAATATTTATATATATATATATATATATATATATATATATATATATATATATATAAAAATATATATATATATATATATATATATATATATATATATATATATATATATATATATATATATATATATATATATATATATATATATATATAGATAGATAGATAGATA
>NC_088923.1:1442500-1465000 GCF_038396675.1 Hydra vulgaris | reverse complement strand
TCAAAACAAGCCTAATCAATCTGCATTAGCATATCATAAAACCTTTTGCAAAGAAAATATTATTTGGGAAAAAACAAGAACGTTAAAAGTAGAAAATAAAAAGTTTGAAAGAAAAATTAGAGAGGCGTTAGAAATACAAAACAACATGTGCTCTGCGCGAAACGGCGGAATTAACCTTGATGAAGGCCAATATGTAAAAACTATGTTTTGGACGCCATTTTTAAAATTTAAAAATCAAAAGAAGCCATTCAACCGCTGACGTCAATAGTAACAATTTTATATGAACTATAACGATTAAAAATTATTGTAACATTTTACAAGCTGATGATGCTGGTATCTATAACCCAGCGAAAATTTCTTATAAAATAATATTATTTGTATTGAGAGAAACTGTATTTCTTGATGTTTTAAAATAATATATAATATACTCTCATACAAGATGTCATCTTTCAAATACATACATACATACATACATAAACACATACATACATACACACATACATACATACATACATACATACATAAACACATACATACATACACACATACATACATACATACATACATACATACATACATACATACATACATACATACATACATACATACATACATACATACATACATACATACATACATACATACATACATACATACATACATACATACACTCTGACGTCAAACGAAAACAATCTCACCAGTTGTCACGTTGAATGAGACAAAAACATTGTGAGAAAGAGAAAATCTTTAAGGAATTTTTAATAACTAAGAATGTTATAAAAAAAATCATTATGAAGACGTGCCAAAAAAAATGAGGTAATTTTTTATTTCAGTGAAGGAATATGTACTAATTATTGCATTATTACGGCATAACTTCTTTTTTTTTGGAGTTAAACATAGATTTGCGACAAGCTTTTATGCAGTTAAATTATGCAAAAAAGTGATGATGTTAGCTGTCTGAAACCTAGAGAAATTAAATCACGTAAAAAGGTGCTTATATATGAGTTAGGAATGATCGTATCACGTGAAGTAGTGGTAATAAAATAGTTAGGAGATCACGCGAAGAACTGGAAATAAAAAAACCAAGAAGTTGTTAAGAACTAATCATAAAAATGCTAAAAACCTGTTGTGTTTAAAGTTGTTGATAAAACAACATAATTTAAAGTAATGTAAAGATTTATCTTAATTACTTCTTTACCTTTTTCGATTTTTAATATTAAAACCTATACATATTTTTTGGTTTTCAGCGCTGTTTTAAGTGCTCTTTTTTCAAGATGATTAAGAAAAGATTCGGCTAAAACTACCATAAACGAAAGACCTATCGGTTAACCAACCCACTTATTGATTTAAAGTCATTTTATTATTGATTTAAAGTCATTTTTTCATTATTGATTTCATTATTGATTTCATTACTGATTTCATTGATGATTTCATTTTTGATTTCATTATTGATTTAAACATTGATTTCATTATTGATTTCATTATTGATTTCATTATTGATTTCATTATTGATTTCATTATTGATTTTATTATTGATTTCATTATTGATTTCATTATTGATTTCATTCATTATTGATTTCATTATTAATTTAAAGTCATTTTTTTCCATAACAATGCCCAGGCTGATCAATTTAAGACATTAATTAACAACATCCAAAAATACAATATACCGAATTTGAAAATGACAAAAAAACAGTAAATTTTTTAGACATATGCATGATAAATAACAAAAATGGTAAATATGAATTTAAAATACACAGAAAAAAATGCAATTACAAACATTCAAGTTAAGGCAACATCATACCATGACCCACAAATTTTAAATGATATATTGAAGGGTTTCGTACATAGAGCATTTAATGTAAGCTGTCAGAAACATATAGAAAATGAGCTAAAATTCCTTATTCAAGTATTTGTTGAAAATGGCTACAAATACTCCAATCTCTCAAAAATCAAAAAAGAAATAAAACAAAAGTACAAAAAACAAGAAGTGGCTACCAAAAACATTGAAAATATCACCATACATATCCAACGATTTCATTACCATGGGTACCAATATTGTCTCCCAAACTACGTATTGTGTTTAGGAAGGCAGAAAATAAAACGGTCTTCAAATCAAACCTTAACCTAGAGACAATACTAACATCAAGAAATAAATCCAAACTAAAAACGAACAGCCACCCAGGAGCCTATCTTATTGAATGTCATTGTAGCAAAAAGTATATAGGTGAAACAAAAATTGCAAATAAAAACACGCATGCAGCAACACAAAAACAGTACAAAAGGAAATTAAACAACACGATCTGGATTAGCCACACACATGAGATATTGTACACAACAAATCAAATGGAACAGTTGCAGAACTCTAGAAGTTGATGCTAAAAAGTTTGATAGAAAAGTTCGCGAGGCACTTGAAATACAGTACCACCAATGTGCCCCTCAACAAAATGGTATCAGTTTAGATAAAGGTGTCATTTTTGGTGTCCAAAATTTTTGACGCATTTACATCAGAAAAAGATGAAACCATCCTATTGACATAAAATAGAACTGCCGTTTAAAAAATAAGATGTAAACAAAAACTTTTAAGCTGAAGACGCTGGTCACAACAATCAAGCAAAAAGTTCTTTTAAAAAAAAAAAATTCGTATTGAGAGAAATTCGTATTTATTATTAATTATAAAATAATATTAATAGTAATAATAATAATAATAATAATAATAATAACAATAATAATAATAATAGTAATAACAATAATAATATTAATAATAAGTATGTTGACGAAACGATTTTCGAAATCATAGGAACGATTTTTGAGATGCACAGGAACGTCAGGGGTTAAGGTTAGCGTTAGGGTTAGGGTTAACACTGTTTATGCCAAATAATCTATGTAAGTTTTTATTATTAATAAAAACTTATGTTGGTTATTTGGCATATGCCAAATAATCTACATTTTTACTATTAATGCTTTAGTTTAATTGCATAAATTACAGCATATATATATGTATATATATATATATATATATATATATATATATATATATATATATATATATATATATATATATATATATATATATATATATATATATATATATATATATATATATATATATATATATATATATATATATATATATATATATATATATATATATATATATATATATATATATATATATATATATATATATATATATATATATATATATATATGTATATATATATATATATATATATATATATATATATATATATATATATATATATATATATTTATATACATTAAAATATACACATATATTAAAAACCTATGATAATGAAGCAGTTATTGGCATGAACCAAATATTGTCACTTTTCATTATCATATTTAATGTTATAAATATTAAAATTTCCAATTTCCAATTGAATATTAGTAAATTATCACTGTATAACCAGCATAATCCATTATATGCTATTAGAGCAAACAGTTATAACTTATTGTCAATTCTTTCATAAAAAATTTAATAATAGTAAAAAGGAAACAAAATAATTTGACGCAAATGTTATTGTTAATAAATTGTTAACCTCTCTACAGTTTTAGTTCCAGAAGCAATTGAGAATTTTGATTTTATAATTTATTATTTATAGACAGAATATTGGCACAGCATTATTTTTAAATAAAAGTATTCATAACTTTTTAAACAAGTTTTTTTCTTAAGCTTTTGCATCATTTATTTTAATTGTATTTAAACAAATACTTACAGTAATTCAATGAGTTAGTTGGAGTTCTATTATTCTAAAGTACTGCAAGGAATTTTGTATTTTTTTGCAGCTGATTATTAGACATCTCCAATGTTTTAGCAATTGCATTATCAAGTCAACCGCTCTCTGCATGCTAGTAATGTCATACTGCTTTTTTTTCTTGACTTCTCTGATGTTATTAGACTTTGTTGCTTTCTGTCTTGTAGACAAAAAACTTTTTGTCACCTGAGCTATGATGCATCTAATTATTGTGAACTACTGGGCACGTAAGGTGCAGATTTACAGAACAAGCCATCCAAAAACTGCCATTACAAATGACAAATTTACTGCCATTGCAATCAAAGCTATTGTTAAATAACTGCCCCAGTCATGAAAAAAGCATTTGTGCTGTGGTTTACACCCCTTTTAACCCATATTATCAACCAGCTCCACAGCCTATTTTTACATTTGATGTTGCTAAGAAACTGACATTAAAAGGCTTTGAGAAAAATTTGACTGAACTTAAGCAGTTTAAAATATGGAACCAAGTCAATTCCAACAGTTTATTGTCATCTACACAGGTGCAGGCATTATGCAATATTAAAAAACATAAATATCGGAATATCAGAAGTCTTTAAATATACATTCTGATGTACTTTTTTTAAGACTTTTTGTTTATCTAAATGTTGTAAAAATTTTGTGTGCGTCTTTACGACCTCAATATAAACTCTTCTTGCAAAGTATGCACTCTGCTAAATCACTTATTTTGAAAGCAACGTCTTTATTGTTAACATCGTCATTACCTACTCCAAAGTAATACTGTAAGTGCTTTTTACTTTGTAATTGCCATTATGCAATAATAATGGCAACATTAGAGCATAATTGCAACATTTGAAATTGATATTAGTGCCGTTAGGCACTAAAATAAATTTCAAATATTGAATTAGCATTTCAAAAGTTTAATTAGCATTTTACTTCTAATAATAATATTATTAATAATAATATAAATATTTATATTCAAGTGTAAAATTATGTAGATAATACTATTATGCATTAACATAAATTTAAGTTAATAAATACTATTTGTAGTGTTTAAATATTAAGCTTATATTTACTATTTTGTAAAAAATGCAGGTCAAAAATTAGTAGTCAGACAATGGCAACCTGACACCCCCTGTCAAACTAACAACCACTGCTAATTTAAAAAAAAAAAATTAACTGTGGTTTTCCCTACTTGGGTAAGTCTATAGATTGGTATGCAAGGGCTCTGATGATTTGCCACTTAATGATACCCTTATAGTAATAGCTACTAGAAAAGGTACAAAAATACATGTTAAATATTTTTCAAGTTATCTTTTTAATTTGATTGAAAATTAACAAAAGAAATGTTATTTTTTTGTTTACCATTATTCTTTATAGAGGAGAAAACAGCAACTCAACATCATAACAGATGAGTTGAAGTATATTGCTGCTTGCAACCAAGAAAATGAGTTTAAAAAAGTGTTTATTGATAATGTAATAGGTTAGTTGTTTAATTTAGATTTTACTAGTATAATTATGTGTTGAGTAAAGAAGATTATGGTTCTTATTTTTTACTTTATTTCTTAATAAAATTGTAAAAATATTAGTTAATACTTGTTTATTTCAATTTTATTATATAATATGATTATGGTTTCTTGTTTAGGCTATGGGGTTTTTAGCAAAAGAGAATTTAAGGCTGGGGATCCATTATTAGAATATAAGGGGGAGTGAATAAACTAGAAAAGAAGCCAAAAATTTAAGTAAAAATTATTTAGAAGATAATAAAGGATGTTTCATATTTGATGTTTGCTGGAATGAAAAGAATATGAGGTACTAATTATAACCATTTATTTATATTTATATTTTATTTGAATCTTCATTTATTTTTTACTACTATTTTGGAGGTTATAGATTTATTTTGGGAGGGCCACATTTAATCTGAAAACCAAATTTGTTTTAATAAGCTGTAAATAATGACGAAGAGATTTTAACAAACTTCAAAAAATAGTTGCACATTATCAAATATGTCATTTAGTATTGATGCTACACATTCAACATGTATGGCGCGATTTATTAATGACTCCCCGAATAAGTTCTCGAATTGTCAACCCAAATCGTGTATTGTTAATGGTAGGCCCCATCTATTAATATATGCAAAAATAGATATTCCCAAAGATATTGAGCTTAGTTACAATTAGGGAGATGCTTCCAATCAAGACTGGAGAAAACTAGTAATTAAATTCTTTCACTATTAATACCTTTTTATAAAAGTAAAAAACTAAAATACTTATTGTTTTCGAAATTAAAAAAATCTAGCTTGTATAAAAAATAATTATCATAACTTGTATAAAAAAATTAATTTAGGCAAAGTATCAGCAACCATTTACAATGGCAGTGATTCATGCACATCTACGAGGACAGGTTATTAGTTTTTTATAAAAACCAATCAGAAATATTATGAAAAGTGACTTAATTTTTAAAAAAGTAATGTATATATACAAAAATTATTTTTTTGAGAAGATTTATAAGTTAATTGCATTAAGTTTTTGCAGAAAAGTCAAATACTTACAGCATCTATGGCAAGTTTTCTCTTTTTTTATTTTTTGTTAAATTTTTTCTATTTATTTTTATTATTTTGTTATTATTTTTATTTTTTATTATTTTGTTAAATTTTTTTTATTTTTTGTTAAAGTCATGTTTTGACACTATATTAAGTATATTTTGACCTGAGTTATATTTTGTTAATAATTTAGTTGGTCTTTCAAAAAAGCTTGTTGTAAGCCCCTTTTTTAATTGAGAAAATTATAAAATTGTTAAGCTTTTCATTGAAAATGTTTCGACAATTCGCTAAATTGTTTGATTGCTGATTTTCTCTCATTGAACAAATTATCACTTATTGTCAAAAACAATTTTCTTAGTGTGACAAATATATGAAACTATATTAAAGTTACAATTTTAATGTTTTTTGTTTTAAATCTTTTCATCGTATACAAGTCAATCATTTAAGTTCAAAGAGGTTTTTTTTATAATTAATTAAATAATTTTAATAACAGCAACTATTTGTAATATAAATAATTGCTTTAAAGTCTATTCTGTTGAACTAAAAGAAATAAAATGAAATATTGCAAGCTACTGGATGACAAAGATAAATATTAAGGCTTGAAAACATGTAAGTAATCATTGTTTTATGCCTAGAATTAATAGTTTGCTAGGTAATTAAGAATAGCAAACATTAGCTGACACACAAAATAAAATTTTATTTATTAAAAATCAGTATAAGCTTATTTGGACTGGTAATATTACTGTTATTTTTTATATATATAAACACACTGTTTTATTATCAATTTTATCAATTTTAAAATTTATAGGACTTAAAAAGTTATGTTTTGCCTACTAAGGATATAAAAAGCAGAAACAACAGTGATAAAATATATAGTATAGTAAAAATATAGCATGATATTTGTCTAAAATAGCTAAGCAAAAAACTTTGTTACTAGGCAAGAACATTTATTTAATAGGGTAAACAAAAAAAATGGTAAACAAAAAACCTGGTAAACAAAAAAAAATTTTTTCATTAACAAATTAAATGTTACACATGATAAGGTTCTGCAATCTTAATTTAATTGAAAATGAGATAGTTTAGCGTTTCTGTTAAGTTTTTTGATGATAATTTTTTTGCTAGATGGTAATGATGTCAATGATTTTGGAGTTTCTTTCATGAGTTAAACATTTATTACTATAAAGTTTATTTTTGTCTCTAGTGATTTTAAAAGCAGAAGTGAGGTTTTTACTGCTGAGACTCCAGTTTTAAAGTAAGTTTTTTTTGTTTGTAGATGTTAAGTAGAATATGTTAAAGTATTTAGTTCCGATAGTATTATTTTTGAACTTAATAGCTGAGGTTTTGCATATTTATAAAGGATTTTAAATTAATCTTGAATGTAAAAAGACTTAAAACGTTTTGGTTATTAGCAATTTACTAAGCAGAATTTAAATTATTGCTAGTCAATCCTTAGCTTTTTAAAAAGTTAAGGGCTTAATTTTTTTCGCAGACCTTTTTTTGAATTTTGGCTGTTAAAAAATACAATAGTATGAAATTTTTTCATTAACAAATCAAATGTTACTTGTGTTATGGTTCTGCAATCTTAATTTAATTTAAAATGAGTTGTTTTAAGCGTTTCTGTCAAGTTTTTGGATGATAGTTTTTTTGCTAGAAGGAAATGATGTCATTGATTTTCAAATTTCTTTTATGAGGTGAGTTAAACATTTATTACTACAAAATTTATTTTTGCCTTTAGTGATTTTGAATGCAGAAGTGAGGTTTTTACTGCTGAGACTCCAGTTTTAGAGTAAGTTTTTTTGTTTGTAGATCTTAAGTAGAATTTGTTAAAGTATTTAGTTCCGATAGTATTATTTTTGAAATTAATAACTGAGGTTTTGTATATTTATGAAAGGTTTTAAATTAATCTTAAAAGTAAAAAGACTTTGAAAATGTTTGGGTTATTAGCAATTTTCTAAGAAGAATTTAATTTATTGCTATTGAATCCTTAGTTTTTTAAGAAGTTAAGAGCCTAATTTTTTCGCTGAAATCTTTTATATTTTTGCTGTTAAAAAAATAAAATAGTATGAAGTTTTTTATTAACAAATTAAATGTTACTTGTGTTATGGTTCTGCAATCTTATTTTATTTGAAAATGAGTTATTTTAAGCGTTTGTCTCAAGTTTTTGGATAATAACTTTTTTGTCAGAAGGTAATGATGTCAATGATTTTCGAATTTCTTTCATTAGGTGAGTTAATCATTTATTACTATAAAATTTTTTTTTGTCTCAAGTGATTTTGAATGGAGAAGTGAGGTTTTTACTGCTGAGACTCCAGTTTTAGAGTAAGTTTTTTTGTTTGTAGATGTTAAGTAGAATTTGTTAAAGTATTTAGTTCCGATAGTATTATTTTTGAAATTAATAACTGAGGTTTTGTATATTTATGAAAAGTTTTAAATTAATCTTAAAAGTAAAAAGACTTTGAAAATGTTTGGGTTATTAGCAATTTTCTATGCAGAGTTTAAATTATTGCTAGTGAATCCTTACTATTTTAAAAAGTTAAGGGCTTAACTTTTTCACTGACCTTTTTTTGAATTTTGGCTGTTAAAAAATACAATAGTATGAAATTTTTTCATTAACAAACTAATTTTTACTTGTGTTATGGTTCTGCAATATTAATTTAATTTAAAATGAGTTATTTTAAGCTTTTCTGTCAAGTGTATGAATAATAATTTTTCTGCTAGAAGGTAATTATGTCAATGATTTTCAAATTTCTTTTATGAGATGATTTAAACAGTTATTTCTATAAAATTTATTTTTGTTTCTAGTGATTTTGAATGCAGAAGTGAGGTTTTTTGTAGCAGAAGTGTTTCTTGATGAGACTCCAGTATTAGAATTATTTTTTTTATTTTTAGATTTTTTGTAGAATTTGTTAAAGTATATAGTCGTGTTTTTATTTTTTAAGTTAGCAGTTGAAGTTATGTATTTTTAATAAGGACTTTATACTAGTCTAAAGATTTTTTGGTTTTAGCAATTTTTAAAGCAGAAGTAAAGTGATTGCTTATGAATAATTAGTAAAGGTGTACATCTTACTTTAACAAATTTTATTTTGATTGTATTGTGATATAGTGAACTCTTTTATATAAAACAGTTAAATGCTTTTTGATATGTATTTAAATTTTAAAATTATTTAATTTGTCTAAGTTATGAAAGGCTTGTATTTTTATTCCAAAAAAATGTTTTTGAATAGTTTTTTTTTTTCAGTTATCTTGAAAGTAGAAGTGCTGATATCGCTAATGATTCCAATGATTCCTTTATTTTAGAGTAAGTTTAAAATATAATTTTTTGTTTGTTTGTTTGCTATTTCTGATTTGTTTATAATAGTTGCAAGTTGAACTTTTAGTTTTTTTCTGGTGAAACTCCAGTTTTAGAGTAAGTTTGTAGTTATTAAAGTAACAAAGTATGTAGTTAGGAAAGCTTTATTTTTGAAGTTAAATGAAGAGAAGCTAAAAACATATATTTTTTTAAAGACTTTCTATTAATCAAGATATTTTTATTTCTAGCAAGTATGAAAAAAATATTTTTGATGGAGTTTTGCATTTAAGTCATTTTTATTAGCTTAGCTTATTTTTTTAGCAGACTAGGAAATTATAAAAAGTGCCCATATTGCCATGAATTTAAAACAAATATGAAGATTCACGTTAATCGTGAATCTTCAATAACAAAAAATGTTGGTGAGCATTTAAGGAGTAAGTTTCATAACTTTAAACCTGGTCCAGAGTATTGTTTTCTGCTGAAATCTGCCAAAACATTTGTGTATGAATCACAAGAACACCTAAATAAATCTCCTAGTAAAATAGTAGAGAAATATAAGCCTTCTATTATCTGTGCAAAAACCAAATACAAGAATGTTTTAGTATTCGAACAGATAGCAAACCAATAAATCAAACAGAGTGTGAAGTGAAAAAAATGTTTGAAGTTTTACCTAAATTATCTACCAAAACTTTATCTTTTGCACCTTCTGTTTTAAGTGATCACCTTGATGTTGATATTGACATTTCAGCTAATAATGATAATTTTAATAATAATACTGATGATGATGGTGCGGATGATGATCCTGATGATAGTGATTACATGCCTGATGATTGTGATGAAGAAACATCCAAAAGTCTTTCATCATCTATCGAAACTTTGTTGAATGATTTCTATGGTTATCTAACAGGTCCTGATAGAGGCAGAAAAAGCAGATCAATTCAAAAAGTTAAAAATGATGTAAAACGAATTCTTATAGCTCTTGGTGTAACTAATTCTATCAATCTTATATTTAAAAATGACTGATATTATAAGGAAAAATTATTTACAACTTTATTGTATTGAACGAAACTTAGAAGCTGGTTTAATAAAAACTCATTTAAACTCTTTAAAAAGATTTTTGTTCCTTCATTCTAAAGCTAAAGTATAGATTCTTGGTCTAACATTTGAAAATGTGTATCAAACTATATCCAACATTGAAGATTGGAGAAAAAAATATAGAAATCAAGATAATTTAAGAAAACACAAACGAGCTGAAGATGATTTATTAATGCTTATCACCCCAGAACAGGTAAAAAATACGAAGCTAGCAAAAATGCTTTACTTGCAAGGCAATTACTTGAGGATTTTAAAATCAATCCTAATAAAGAACTAAGTATGTTCGAGTATTGCAGTTACAGAGACCATATTTTTTATATTATACATTTCTCTGGTGCCCATCGATCTGGTGTGACAGCACATATGACTATTGATGAGTATAATAAATCGAGAGCTGTAAACGATGAAATGGTTATGATCAATGTTTGGGATCATAAAACTGTTTATGGACCAGCCAGTCTGTTTATGGACCAGCCAGAGTAACACTTAATGCTTATGAGTTTGAATGGGTTAATGATTTTGTTAACCATATTAGGCTTAAGTTACCTTTCATTCTTTCGGATAAAGTATTTTCATCATGGTCTGGTAAAGAAATGTCTCCTGGAGATATTAGTGGAAGGTTGAATTCTCTTTGGGTGGAAGCAGGTATTTTTGATGGTCGTTAGAAAGTTCTTTTGAACCAACTAAATCTAAAAACTTATTAAGTGAAAGTTGTTCCTCCTCCAATACACCTAGAAAATTCTGGAGTAAAAATGAAACTGATTCTTTAAGTTTGTTGTTTCCCGAAAATATTTCTAGAAAAATTCCTTATACTGAAGTGAAATATACACTTGCAAAATCTCCATCAGTAAATGGTTCACCACGACAAATTTACGATAAGCTAAACAGCTTGAAAAGATATAGTCTTGCACCTCAATCAGAAACAAAGGTTGTTTTTCTTGTTCAATTTTATTAATTTATATTATCCTATTGTTTATAATTTAATCAAATGTTTTAAGCTAAAAGTTATGTTTTCAAAGTTAAAAAATTAAGTTTTCAAGTTGAAAGTTTTTTATTTTGAATTAGGCTAAAAAAGGTTTATTTGAGCGAAAAAACTGGACTCCTGAACCTCTTTCGCGTAGTCGTATTTTAGAAGTTTTAAAAAACTCTAAGTTGTTAGAAGATTTTACGATTACACAATTAAGAACTCGTATTAATCATGAACGAAATTTTGTTCATGATTAAAGTTCAATTTTTTTAGTGTTAGAAGAATTTCATTATTTTTTAGTTCTACATTGCTAATTTGCTTTCTTTGGTTTCTTGTATGTTTATAATTGGTTTTAGTATTTTTAGTCATTTAAAAAAGTTATTTATACAGATATATAAGTATTTATGTTTGTTTTTGTTAATCTATAATAGTTAGGTGGTTTAAAATTACTCAGAAGAAAAGAGTGTATTTATAAATTTTTGTTAAATTTTTGTTAGTTTGTTTTCTTTTTTTATTGCATTTGTTGTACGCTGCTTTAATTTATCAAATACAATGAGTTTTACTTAAATTTTTTAAGTAGTTTGAAATAGTTATTAAAGCTATACTTTTTTTGATCAATTCGTGTTTGAGAGTTGTAAATAATTTAATTAGGTTCTCCTTATTTCTGAGATTTATGAAATATATAGTAGATTTGTTTTTAATATTTAGATATTTTTAGTATATAGGTAAAATTGAATAAGATTTGTTTAGAAATAGTCAATCTTTTTTTCCACTGCTTTTGAAAAAGTAAAATAATTTTTTTTTAAATGTTCAGCAAGGTTTCTCATTAATGCAAAAATTTTTCATAGCTCCTTGACCAAAAGAGGATTTTTAAAAGTATGAAACCGTAGAAATATAATTTCTGAATCCGTTGTCCTCGCCTCCATTTAAAAAAAGTATTTATTGGTTTTAGGAAACTTTGTTTATAAGTTCTGAGAAAATCTCATTGTTGCTAAAGTTCTTTAGGAAAATTCAGCTTTAAATCCTTAGGTAACAATAATACTACTAGCAATAAAGAAATGGATTATAAACAATAGCCATAAGGTATCTTCCATAAATTACGCAACACTAAATTTATTTAAAAAATAGAAGTAGTAGATCATTAGCTCTTTTGTAGGGTGATTTTAACTGGACCTAAACGCCTATTTTTATTTTCGGTTTAATTAAAGACTCTGCGAGGAAAAACTTTTCCTCGCAGAAAATCGTTTTTGTTTTGTTTATTAGTTAAATTCAACGTTACGTAAATAATGGACGATCCCTAAGTCCGTGACTAGAATAGGATTTTAGAAGCCCAATAAATTTTTTTATTTCGTTGTAACTTTTACTGGTGCAGTGCAAAGTCCTATGGCTTACCTTCTCGCGGTGCACTTCGTTAAATAAATTTGGCATGTTTTACGCCTATTTTATGAACGGAATAGCCAAGGCATCAAGTAACAACTTTAATTAAGTTAGTTTTCTCAACTAAGTTAAACAGTGACGTTAAATATAATAGCTTTTAAATTGTTTTTGAAAAAGATTTCAATATATAACACAGTTTATATAGATTTATATAGATTAATTCATTTCCGGAATTCTAAAGTTACCAAGAAGCTATATTACTCAAAGCAGTGTGACACTCATCCCTTTGGCGAATTTTCTACCATTCAAATATGTAAGTATAACAGCGTGTGTGGCAATGACGTTACATCATAACAAACAGCGCATGCGAGCAAGAAAATATAGTTTTACTAAAATAGTTTCTACTATTTTAATAACGGGCTGTTTCTTTTTCGATTCTGATCAATGCTAGAATGTCAACTCTCGCAAGCCTAATTATAGATGGGCGGGATGAGTCGATTAGTTAAAGGGAGTACACACAACGGTAAAAATTCGATTGGGATAACAAAATAAATATTATGTAAATATTAAATATTAGGTAAAAATTTTATGCAACATTTTATTTTTGCAAAATTTGCTCTTACTTTTGCGATTACACTGTAATCTAGTGATTGCACTGTAGTCTTAGAGTCGTTTTAATTTTCATTAGTTTTTTTTTTTTTTAAAAAAACGTTTTTAAAAAAGAATAGGATTAAACTTTTAAATTTCAATAGATTTTTCAGCTTCAATACTTTTTCCAAAAATTAGAATGAAAATGTTTGTTTACTTTAATTTTTTTTTACTTTAAGTTTTTATATATTGTATTCAAAATGCCTTTAAATTATTTATCTACCCTCGATACCATGTATAGGCTTCAAGCTTTTAAAAATATAAAAAAGCTGGATATAAATCTCATACCTTTATGTTGTATTTTTAATTAGTAATGTCGTGTTAAATGCAGTTTCTTGCTTTTAATTTGTTCTTTAGGCTAAAACCAGGAAGAAAAAAAGAGAGTCAAACAAATTTTCACATTTGTCGTTATCTTTAGCAAGATATCTTCGTCAATAGTAAAATAAAATAAAACTTGGAGCTAGAACAAAAACTGTGTCATTGGAAATACTCGACTAAGTACCTCCATTCCAAGATATACATGGAATATAAATTTTACCATTATTATATATCAATGATGCGTTTTGTTTAAAAAGCTGTTACTGATATGAGTTTTACATTTTACAAGCAATTCACTATCTATTAAATTATCTATTAATTTTATATAAGACAGATTGTGTATGGAAATTTAAAGTTGTTTGTTTGATTTTTCAATAACAAATGTATCATGAAGCAAAACCGTTTGTTTTTTTTTAATTAAAAATAATTACATTTTTATATAAGGAAATGGCCAATCCTACTCATCAAAGGTAGTCAAAATTCCGCAATCTTTGATACCTTAGACAAAAATGTTCATTAATTACTATCAAATTGTACTCGATATCAGTAATGACAGGAACAAAATTATATTTTTTGATACAAGTTTACAAAAATAGTCTTCTTTGATACTTCTTTAATACGTTTCATCCATGATTTATTGGTGTAGTTATAATGAGCTTTTTAAATGTTTGTTTAGAGACAGAAAAAAATTTAAGCTTTACGTGCCTAATGTTTTTCTTTTGAATACTTAATTGTGTTTTTTTTTTAATAGTGGTAAGTGCAAAATAAATGGGATCTCTGTTTTTAATATTATATGGAATTAAAATCCCACTCAAAATGTTTCAATAATTTTTATACCAATATTTTTTTTGAGATTTATTACCTTGTCATAAGAACTCGTAAGACCAGACAAACAATTGATAAGCTTTTATTTATATAATTAGCATGAAAAGCATCTCGGAAGCCAGGTACTGTCCTTTTTTAGTTTTTAGGTGCTGATTCCAAAAATACAATCAGTTTCTTTCTATCAGGTCAGATTTCTCTGATATCCGTGCCACTTTTTTCACATTTAAACGCATTTTCAATAATACGAAATCTAGAAAATGACCCCTGGATCTTACAGATATACAGTTTCCCAATAATTCTGATGAGCATATTTATTACCCAACTATCTTAATCCAAACTAAAGCTAATAAAACAAACAGATTCTATGATAATTTTTCGGTTGAAGGGGAAAATACAACCAACCAAAATACGATGTTGAAAAAACACCAATGATGTTGCATACATATGCAATATTAATGTATCTATGTCATTAGTATTAAATTTCATATTATTTGTATTAGTTGTGTATACACTGTATTTATTGCACTAATCTATTTCAAACAGTGTTTGATATAAAATAAATATAGTGATTAATGTCTTGTGTGCACTCGAATTAAAAATCATTCATATAAACTAATTCACCATGAGCTTCAGAGGATGTGCAAAAAATCCAGACTTGTTCTGCTACATTTGAGAATTTTCTACTCCTGTAGAACATCACAAAAAATTTTTGTAATCTGAATTGATCTATACAATGTATAAAAATTATAAAATGAATAATCTGTCAGAACAAAAATGTATAAAAGCAATTTATTTTTGTTTCTATTATATATGTTAACTATTAATATGAGGTAGTCAGCCTTAAATGGTATAATATTAGCTGTCAGGAATCTAGAAATCCAGACCTAGTACAACAAAACTACTTGGATTTCCAAAATCAGCACCAAAAACTTAGTTATTATCACCTATGTCAACCGAAGATACCGGGCAAATGACTGGGGCAAAAAGATACCGGGTACCATGACTGGGGCAAAAAGAAGACTATCTTTTAACGGTTGTAAAAACACGTGTGTTTTACAACCATTAAAATATAAAATAACTTCATTCTATTTAAAAATTAAAAACTGAAATTATATGTATTGTTAAATATTTATAAAATCAATTTACATCAAATTTAGGGTGGAATGCAAGAAGCGAACTTAAGTCAAGTTCGACTTGAACTTTACATTGTAACCAATAGCGGCAGAGTATTTTTTGAGTGGAAAACCCATACTCTGCCGCTATTGGTTACAATATAAATTTCAAGTCGAGCTTGACTCAAGTTCGCATCTTGCATTTTGCTCTTAGTCTTTATGTATAAAACAAAGTTAGGATTGTCTCCAAAAATATTTGAATCTTATTTTAGTGTAATCTGTCATAAATACACTACAAGATTCTCGAAAAACAACTTTGTTGTTCCAAAATATAATTTGAAATTGAGCTCCCACTCAACTAAGTATCGTGAACCATTTATGGAAAACATACTCAGACATAGCTAATAAAAAGAACCTCTTTAGATCTATTTAAAAAGGAATCTAAACGGCTATTTATTTTATTGTATATGTATGTATATAAAAGTTGTATTTATGTTAAAAGTTGGAATAATCTAAAAAAAAAAAGATTATTTTTTTAATTATAATAAGTTATAATATATAATAACTATATCTAATTAGAATATTTTGTTCAAGTCTAAATAATGCATTTTCTGCTGCTCACAATTGCAATTATGAAAATTTTGGATGCTAAATGTTAATAATTATTGAAAATTATTAACATTTTAGAAAATTTGAAAAGCATATTAGATATTATATAAGTTATTTTATTATGAAATTTGTACATAAAAATAAGAACTTGATGTTTAACTCAAAATTGTTGAGTAAAAAATGACTTTCGAATAGTTTATTAAAAAGTTTGAATCAATTTGTACCTGAATTATTTTTTGCAGGGTGTTTTTTTCTTTTAAACAGTATTCTAATTTTACTTACATAAGAGCTACACCAAGTAACGTTTGCATAATTTATATAACAATGTTTGAGGGAAAAATAAAAGACTTTCTAGCAGTTAGGATTTAATAAATATTTGGCTTTGGGTATTGATAACTTTCGAGGTTTTTTTGTAAAAATGTTATAGTCTGCTGTATCAAAAGCTTTCCTATAACCTATAAAAATTCCGGGAGATAAACTTATTTTCGTCAAATGCTTTAGATATATCGTGAACAATATTATTAGTGGCATCGTTAGCTCAAATATAACTTGTTTATTAAAAGTAAAAATCCGATTGTACATAATTCTGTTGAAACAAATTATCAAATCCGTTGATACAATGTATCAACTACGTTGATGTATTAATTCTGTAAATACATTGATATAGACTTGACTATTACTTTTAGTAGATATCATGATAACTAGTGGTATACTACCAATACCATTGTCAAGTTTTATCCAATTAAAAGCGTATGTGATGTGTATAAGATTGATATACATCAAACCCAGTGTAGAAAACCTAGCGTAATAAACCCATAAACTTACAATTCGGTTCTTTTAAGATTGTTTGATGCACAACTTTTTGCCGCGTCTTAAACTGTTGAATTATATTTAGGATGTTAGAATATTCATTTATTTATTTTTTTATTGCAAAATGCACTTAATAGCTTCTGTAAGACTTTTGTTAGAGGAAATGTAACTTGTAATATCAAGTTAGCCCATGTGGAACAATATAACATGGTTTTTATTTTTTATTGTAATATTTAATATTGTCAAATTCCAAACCTTTTTTTTTGCATATTTATTTTATACGACTTTCAAAATAAATTGGAATAAATTTAAAAATATTTTAATTGCAATAAGATTTTTAGTATTTTTGCTCTGTCAAATAATGCATATCGAAAACTCATTATTTAAATTCCTTCGATTACAGTTTGTGATACCTTCTATATGAACTTTGTGTTTTTTTATTACTTATTTGATTCTAAATTATCAATATATGCTTAACAAGTTGGATTTATGAAAATATAAAATTGTCAAAAAATATAAAACTTTTGGAGAGAAGTTTAAAATTTTTATCATTATGAAAAAACAAATTGAACAACTAAAATTCCCATTTAACTCTTTTTTAGTCATCGAACGTAATAAATAATTTCTTTTTATATAAAACTAATATAAATAACAACACCTTAAATAAAATGCATCATTGATATATAATAAATGTAGAAAAATCATTTTTTATCTTTTTGCGCTGGTCTTATAAATCTGGGTTTGTGTTTTAAATATTCTGTACGGTGTTATATCTAAGAAAGGAAACATTTTTAGCAAACAAATTCGAATTAACTTTTGTTTTACTTGACGAGCTCGTATATATAATATAGTTTTTTTAATTTCAAAATTTTTTTTTGTTGGCTGCAATATGGGTCCCGGACCCAGTTGCGAAAACTTTTTGACCTTTTTTTTTCTTCTTAGTTTTAACATAAAGAACTAATTAAGGCGTATTTTGTTAGCATAAATTTACCATTTGTCTTTTAACTAGTTTTATTATTTTAGTTTGAAAGGCAGTAAATCGTTTTGCATGAATTTAATTTTTTTTTTGTAAATGAGTTTTAAAAAAAAATGATAATGTTCGTTGGTGATAGTAAGATATTTTTTTTTTTTTTGTTATTTTAAGTGCCCCAAGAAGACCTTACGGTCTTGTCAGAGAGCACTGCGGATTTGGTCAGGGTTAGGGTCAGGGTTAGGGTTAGGAGGCGTGAACTTCCTGGTTAAATGCACTGTGCATTTAACCAGGAAGTTCGCGCCTCCTTCCTTACCTTACGCTAAAATATGTCCAAAGCTCGTTTCGAACCTGGATATCACCTTAATCTAGTATGAGCATTCTTATACCGGCGTATGTACGAAAGTTATTTATAAAAGAACAGTAAAAAATTGTTAAGTTCTTTTGTAATAGTATTGTTTCAGCTCTAAGAAGGATATTCAGCTTTGATAATAATTCGAGCTTTTTAGGTAACTCTCAAAATTGACTCTAATAAAAAGGTTATTGATAGAAGTAGGTGAATAAATCAATTTTAAATCATCTGCACATATTAAACAACCTTTTTGAGCTTATTTTTTTATTCGGGCTATTAAAATTCTTCTAATTTTAGATCACTTTTTTGACAGGGGTTAGTTTGTAGCAATATATTATGATTTTCAAAAGCAAACATTTGAGCTCACTAAATATTTTGTATTATTAGCGAGCTCTAGCGATATATTATTATATGATCTTATTTTATAACTTATTGTAATATATTTCGTTGAATAGTAATAGAGTGAGTCAGTTTGAGAAAATTTTCCTAACAAAAATACGTTTTTCATAGAATTTAGTGCAAATATGTCAAAAATAGGTCTTAAAATAAACCGGCTTTTTCATAATAAATATAGTCTATAGTCACGGTGGTACTCAAGGTGGGTCAAATATAAACATATTACTAAAGTTTATAAAAAAGTTAGCTTCAAAAGATATATTTTGTCTTTAAAGTTATAATTTTTTTTTTAATTTAAAACATATTTCACTATTTAATAATAGATAGTGAAATATGAAATAATAGACACAATCAATTTATATAAAATTGTGAAAAGGTTATGAACGGAGCAAGAAAAAAACAAAAAAGCCATTTTTTGCCTCATTTACAATCGTTAATATATATATATATATATATATATATATATATATATATATATATATATGTATATATATATATATATATATATATATATATATATATATATATATATATATATATATATATATATATATATATATATATATATATATATATATATATATATATATATATATATATAAAACTATTATTGCTATATTATATAGCAATTACAGTTTTAACCTTTTAATCTCTTATTAATTTTTGTCTCAAAAAATTTATTGCAAAAAATAAACAAACAATTGCTCGTTGTACACACAATTTCACAGCTTTATCTACCCGGTACTGCAAACATATTAAGGAATTACCTCAAATCAATTTAATATCTCACAAGGAGTGCGGCAAGGTACTTTTCTAGCATTTCATCTGAATACAATTAATACTGAAAGCATCCTAAATGAAACAGTTTTAGAATGCAAAGTATGATCGTCAGTAAGTGGTATAATTATGGATATCATTGCAAACACAGATGATGTAATCTTGCTAAGTCTTACAATTTCTAGCCTTCAAGAACTAATTGATCGATTTTAAACCTATGGAGCGGCCTATGATATAAAATTAAACACAGAAAAAACGGAATTTCTGGAATAAGTCCTATTTCAAGCAAAGTTATTCGAATTAACGGAACTACAATATATTTTTAAAATAAATTAAAATTTTAAGGTTTCCAATGCGATAATGATACTAATAACAACAAGTCGCCAGCAATTGTTCATCTATATAACTCATTAATAGTTCCTAAGCTTACATATGAACTTGAGGTATGCACATTTGGCACAAACTCGCATAGCAACATAGATGCAATTGAAAGAACGGTTTTGAAAATTTTTTTTGTAACTCAAAATACAGCAAAAACTACCTAATTGTTTTTTAAGAAAATAGATATTAGAGGATAAGAAATAGAGAATAAAATATAGAGTATAAAAAAATAAAAAAATAGAAAATATTTCAACTACTCTTCATCGAAACAAAGTAAATCTATTTATCAGGATGTAAACTAATTAATTTTGCTATTTGCTGATATTAAAGCAAATACTGGCAACACAAAAAAAATATTTAACAAATGAAGCGATGGCTACGTGTACTACTCCTCGCTTAAACTTCTAGTATATGATTGAATGGAAAAATAATAAATTTATACAACCTATGGAAGAACTGACTTGTTGCAACAGTAATAAGAGAAATGTTCCTGTTATGGAACTTAAAAGAACAAAAAGTGTTTTTAAAAATTTGATGGAGGAGACTGTTCCAAGTAGGTGTGGAAAACATACAATGTAGTAGCTAGTACTTAAGGCTAACAACTAAAAAATGTGGAGATAGAACAAAATAATTATAACGTCGCGATATTTCATTAGAATTTTATTAAACAAAAGTGTAAAATACATATAGATAATGTCGTAAGTTTACAAAAATGTGTTTTGTGGTAAAGATTTATTTATTTTTAATTTTTGATTTGTTTACTTGGGAAATCTGTTTATCGGTTTATAATGATCAAAAGAAAATTTAAATCTTAATATGTCTAGGTTTTTCATTAAGAGGTATTGATTAGATTTGGTTTTAAATGCTGAGATTTTTTTTTTCTAATGTTTTGATGCAAATTGTTTCTACAAAAAAACTCCGCAAATTTAAATAGAGTAAGAATATAGTTTTGATTTTTTAACATAGAAGTTGCTTCCAAAAATCTACTTGTCTAGTTTCTGTAAATTAAGAATAAAATGATTTAGGAGAGAAACCTTACTTTGTTGCATATAACTGTAAAAGAGGATAAATGTTTAGTTTTTAAATATTAGGTACATCTAAATTTTGTAAACGAGGTTATTAATAAAAAGTTTATTAACAAAAAATTCTCTAGATTGTAACGTATTGTTATTATGAATATATCTTTTATATGTTTTACAACTTCTTCAATATTTTTTTGTCAATTAAATTAATTTCATGTGATAACTTGTTCTAAAATCAGAGGATTTTTTTGTTCTGCAGGGTTAGGGTTAGGGTTAGGGTTAGGGGTTATTTATTACTTTTTAAGTAATAAATTTTCAAATCTCTTGTAAAATAATTGTGTACTTCACTGTCTTCTATTAAAAAAAACCTTTGGTAGATCAGCTTTATTTGCTAAATAAAGCTGATGTCTTCAAAAGGTTTTTTTTATATAAAAGACAGTGAAGTACACAATTATTTTATAAGAGAACAAAAAATTAATTACTTAAAAATGCATGTATTTTTTATAAACATTAATACGTTTATTTGCAACCTTTTTTCTTCACAGATGACCAGTTTTGCCAGTTTAATCTAATAAAAATATCATTACTATTCCTGAACCATTTTCAATGTTGTTCTCATAATTTGGATTTAAAACTTTTCTTGTATTTGAATACCACTTTTTTTTTCATCTAGAAATATTGAAGCACGATATTTTAAATTAAAAAATAGATTTAAAAGAAAATAGCTTTTTTACACCTAAATATTTAGCGAAACTTATTAAATAACTAGTATTCTTTACAATTTTAACTGCAGTACTCTTAAAGTAAAATTTAAGTTAATGTCAACTTTAATATTCAAATATTTGGAAAAATCTCTTAATTTTACTGAACTTCTAACTTGGTACTCAAATATATATATATATATATATATATATATATATATATATATATATATATATATATATATATATATATATATATATATATATATATATATATATATATATATATATATATATATATATATATATATATATATATATATATATATATATATATATATATATATTTATATATATATATAAATTTACATAAGAACTTTTGATCCGCATACTATTTGACTTACTCGCATTCAGTCATAAACCATTTTCTCTAAACCAGGCACAAAGTGCTTCCAAGTCTTTGTTTAATTTGATAATTTATAATTTTCTTTGTTATTTCTCTATTGATTTAACATAATTCTTACTTTTAAATTAGATGGTTATTATTAGGA